>NC_056735.1:1740313612-1740471112 GCF_019279795.1 Protopterus annectens
TTTTGTGTCCTTTTTATATTGTCCCCATACTCCATGTATGCCCATCCAGTTCACTTATTGGACATCCAACCCAGGCCCTCCTTGATGCATGATTGCATTACCCATCATTCCTCCCCACCCCAATCTTCACATACACAAGAACCACCCCTTATATGGTGAATTAGGTTAATATTAATTGTTATAATACTGGAGCTGCATGTTTTGTGTACACTCCAATTCCTTTGGAGTGCTTCTGTGTCACAAAGTGTGTTCATAGATGTTTATGTATATGGCTATTGATGTAACTGTATAATATATATATATATGTGTGTATATATATATATGTGTATATATATATATATATATATATATATATATATATATGTGTGTATATATATATATATATATATATATATATATATATATATATATATGTATATATATATATATATATATATATATATATATATATATATATATATGTATATATATATATATATATATATATATATATATATATATATATATATATATATATATATATATATATATATATATATATATATATATATATATATATGTGTATATATATATATATATATATATGTGCAGACATCGCTGATGTGTGTGTGTGTGTATATATATATATATATATATATATATATATATATATATATATGTATATATTTTGTATTCGTTTGTAACAGTAATACATATGTAGACTGGAATGTGTTGGTTCACAAACTACAGTACATTACAATGTACTGTACATATGTACACAAAGTGATTTGTGATCATTACAGTGAAATGCATATGGTATAAGGTGTAGTCTCAAGACCATGAAATATGTATACACCTCGGATAGCTTAGTGGTAAGTCCCATGACTATAGTATGCATGGTCCATGGTTTGACACCTGTGATGCTTTACAAATGTTTTTTACTGCAGAATAAGGCTCATTTAAGCAGTTGTAAGCATGTTTAAAAGTGTTTGTGTGACATTATAGCAGCGGTTAAACACAGTTAAACTTTGTAATGTATAACTTGTGCGTGCAAACACGGCCACATCCGCTAACTACTCCAGATATATACATATCAGTGACGTAACATCTCACTATGTGCTGACATAATATTACGTTCTCTGTTGACTGTACTCTCCAGCACACATGGGTTTATATGAGTGTTTCAAATGTTTATTATACAGACAATTACTACATATATATGCAAGCTGTGGTTAAGGTATACTTTTGCACATGATAAACATCCCTGCCTTTATCGGGATTGTAACCTCGAATGCACAGATACTATGCAGATGCTGTAACCATTACACTGTTGACATTAACGTTGCTTCCGCCTATTTCCTATTTAGATGATTTCTATGTGTAAGCTAGTCTAAGCAAAGGGCAGAGGCCACCAAACTCACTGAGCTTCACGTAATCTTGAAATAACAACATATAACAAATGTACTGTGAGACAATACATTACATTCCTAACTGCATTAGGCATAAGCCCCTCACTGACACACTTCAAGGGAAACCTTGTTGTGTGAATGGGTAACAGACTGTACACCCCTGGGATCATGTGTCCCAGAACCATACAGCTAGGGGAGCCTGTCCAGTTTGATAGCTGCAAGACCTGTTGGGGGAATTGAATGGTGTTGAATTGTCACATTAACATGCCCTCTTTAGATCACTAAGTTCCCCTATCACCCTCCACAACCCCAGTCTTTAACAGCTTCCAGCAACTCTGCCTGGAATTGTTTAATTGACAATGCTTGACAGAGGCTCAGTTACTTCATCAATGGTGTGGGGAAAGCCAACACACTGTAGCTATGCTTCTAATTGCCCTTGGGCAGATAGGTAGTAGGCTATCTGTGAACCTCTAATGTGCAGGCCATCACAGCCATAATATGTGAATAAACAGACCTTCAGATCACAATATACAGTGAGAAATCACCATGTAGTCAGGAAACAGTTGAGTACAGCAAGAACATACAGAACACTGGTACTTAGTCACTCCAAAAGCCTATCTTGGAAGCTAGAAATCTAGTATAAGTTTAAGGCTTTCTATTGCTTACCAGTAGGTTACCTACAGGGGAGATGAAAAACAAGCACAGATGGGGAACATGCATGCAATGATACCATACCGGCCTATGTGTCAGCCTTAGGCTTTGGAATACTGGCCAAGGCTATTGGCACCCCCATGGTGCCTTATTTAGGAGATTCTCAAAGGTGAATACCAGCTCTGTAAACAGCACAATAGCAGATTCAATGAGGATTATGCTACTCAACATCAGGGGTTGTGATCACAACATGCATGCACTCACAGCACTCCTCAGGCACTCACAGCACTCCTCAGGATGGACAACATCAACATCTGTGCATTAATTGAAATCTGTTTTAAGGCTCCTGAGAGCACACCAGCACTACCAGACTACAACCCATACCACACATTTCAGCCACAGAACATGGACTGACAGACTGTATCCATATTCATCAGGGATACCTACACCTCCAGGTTAGTGGGGCAGCATGATACCTCTGTGATCATCCTTGTGCAGCTAACATCAGCCACAACTGCAGTGTGAAATGTGGCCTGCTACGGATCACCCTCCATGACCTAGGACCTCCACTCCACGTACCTGGAAACAGTGGAGAACATGACAGTCCTAATGCACACCCTGGCATTGGTCGATGTCAACTACCATGCCATTAACTGGGAAACATACTTCGGTACTCACTTCCAGGCCCAGCGCTTCCTGGAATGTATCACCTCATATGCTCTGTCTCAGGTGGTAACCTCCCTAACGTGGGGTGGAAACTACTAGATGTGGTCATCACCAACATGGGCAACAGGTGTGCCACAGAGGAGGTTAACCAGTCATGGGCAACTGGTGCACCACAGCAGAGGTTAACCAGTCACTGGTTAGATCTAACCATGAACTATTCACTGTTTCCACACCCTAGCATCTCCCCCACCCACGGATACCACAGTGTATACCTTTCCTACAGCTAAATTTACACTACTAGTGACAGGGGTGTGGGGTTTCACAGCCCCCACACTAAGGGGAAGCACTACTCAAGATACAGACGGATTTACAAATGCAGTCTATAAGCACCTACATGGATGTATGGATCGTGCCATCACTGGTAAACCAAGACTCACTCATCCTAGACAAGGACACTGGTCTGGTGGACCTCTGCAAATAAACAGGCTATACTACAGAAGTAGGACAGTGTTCCAGACACACAGCAAATCCCATGAAGGGCAGACATCAGTGACCACTATTAGTATGATACGTAGGTCTCTCATGACATCATCCAAGGCTAACATCAGCAAGAGAATACGCAAGGATTCGAAAGATTACCACAAAGCCTTCTTTGGTTATGTCAAGGATCTATGTGGTGACACACAGATTTGCACTGTGCCGGTGAAATATAGCACAAAATATGCTGACCCTACTGATATCGCCAACATCCTTGCAGATACATTTGGTGCATACTTCACCCCCTAAAGAGCCCACAACACTACCCGAAAGGTACAGTATCTCAACCCTCAGAGACACACAGGTAGAAATGGCCCTCTCTAACAGCAGAACCAGATGTTGACCCAGACTGCATCTTGCAAAACTGTACAAGACAACCTGCCCCCCGCGTAATTAAGCATTCCTACCTCAGCCTCTCCACAGGCTACATGCCCATACAATGGCACGTGGCAATGGTTATTCCACTCCATCAAGGTGGAATCACAACTGACCATGGTAACTACCACCCCATAAGCCTGTCTAGCCTGGTCTGCAATGGTATGGTTCGCATCCTCATGGCACTCATTAACAATGACATTGGTAACCTCTGAACACGTGACCAAACCCAGGTCAGCTTGGTTGAGTGCAGTTCATGCCTACTGAACCTGTTTGACATCTTGCATACAGTCACCAAGATGTTAGATGACGGGGGAGGTGGTTCACACATGCTACCTGGACCTCACCAAGGCTTTTGACACCATGCCCCACTCGGGTATTATTGATAAACACACCAGCCTGTGCATTCACCCATACATCACAGGTTGGGTTGCCAACGGGCTTACACACAGAACCCACATGGTGCAACTAGCTGTCTCCAGGTCCAACTCTTGAACTGTCACGACTGGTGCCCCACAGGACTCAGTCCTGGGAGCCCTACTGTTTGGCATACACACATCTCAGAGGTACAGGCAAACACAGGTGGACTATGGCAGACCATGTTTGGCAATGACTGCGAACTGGAAGCCATGATTGATAGTCCAGCTGACACAGACATTCCTCAAGGGGCCTCACAGAGAACATCACAGGGTGCCAATGACATGGCCTTCAGCCAAGTGCCACTAACTGCATGGTCATTCCATTGTGGAATTGGCACCCACATATTAACACATAAGTGGAAGCCACTTTAATACAGATGAGGTAATGGGGTATCTGGGGACTAAGGTAGATAGTGATCTCCCCTTTGATAATCATATCTCCACAGTAGTTAGGACATCCTTCTATGTGGGCCATCTGATTACTAAAGGATTCCCATCTAGACATACTGGGGTTATACTGCCTCTTTACTCATCAGTCCCATCATAGGGTATAATAACCCATGTGGGATGTACCTCAGAATACACGTCCAACAGCTGGGGGGTCCACGAATGTGCCTCGCCAAGGGGAATACTGGCCTCTAACATATGGCCTATGCAGCCAGACTGAATAAACTCCTGCTTTACTCAGTGGCATCTTGTTTACCCAGAGATGATCTCCACTGGCCAACACAGCCATGTCGAACTCAGGCTTGATGGATATGCTCCACCTATGGGAATCCATGTCACAGTGAGCTACATACTGTACTGAGCGGAACCTTGCCACAACAATAACTGGGAGATGGTGGAGGAACAGCTTCCTGTCACAGACACTCCCCATACTTTGGAACAACAACCCTAACTACATTATACAGAGCCCCTCACTAACACTCTGCAAGAGAAACCTTGAAGGGTGGATGGGGAACAGTAGATGCACCCCAGGGATCCCGCCATTGGCTCTGCTTCACAGAGGGACAGTTAATGAATCAATGGGGTGGCGAAAGCTGACGCATTTTGGCTGACCTTATGAATGGCCTCTGGCAGTTGGCCAAGTACCTACCTATGAATCTATACATACAGTATCTGCATATGCTGATAGCTTAATTGACTTACCTTGTGCCAATGGCTGTTGTGTGCGCAATACATTAGGGCTGCCTATGTTGGATGCACACAGTAGACTGCCTATACATAACAATTTACAGGTAGTCTTGTATGTGCCATCCATTTTTACCGTATGTGCAGGTGGAAGAAGGTGTCAGTCCCGAGGTGCCTACACTGTCAGTGTGTGTGCTATACATTCCCTCTTTGCCAAGGCATGGGCATACTGGGCACGCCTATGTCTGCCTACTGGGGCTGGCTCAGGGTGTTCGTGGTCTGAGTACCTCTGTGCCTGTGGGGCCCTTGGCAATGGTGGTGGGCTGTGAGGGCCTTCACCATTCTGTCCCTGCTGCAGCTGTTTTTGCAGGACCATATTGTGTAGCATGGCACACACTATGAAGATGTGGGCACATGTGCCTGGAGAGTACTACAAGGCTCCACCAGATATCTCCAAGTAACGGAACCATGATTTCAGCATCCCAAACACATGCTCTATGATGATTCTGGTTTGTGCGTGTGCCTCATTATAGTGTTCCTGCATGGGTGTGTTTACATTTCTGATAGGAATCATCATCCACAGTTCCAGTGCATAGCCAGCATCCCCCACCAGGTGGCCATCTGGGATGTCCCCCCTGGCAAATAACTGATACAGCTGTGAGGCATGCCAGATCTGGGAGTTGTGATAGCTTCCAGGGCTGCCAGCACAAACATCCATGATAATGCCCTGGGCATTGCACATGACCTGACAGTTGATGGGGTATCCCTTGCGGTTTATGTAGCACCTACCCTGCTCACCGGGTGGTGACTTGATGTGTATGTGCGTGCAGTCTATTGCACCCAGTACCTCCGGGTATTCTGCCACATGGTGGAAGAGATGCATATTGCTGGCCAACTCCTCCTGCATTTGGGGTAAGTATATGTGCTCATTGGCGTGTGCTAACATGGCATCCAGGAACTAGTGTATTACCCTGGATGCTGATGCCTGTGAGATCCCCATGATATCCCCAGTTGGTCTTTGAAAAGTACCTGTAGCTAGTATTCTTGGGCTTACACATACCTTCATATCCACTGGGATGGGTTCCCCTCTGTTTGTTCTGGCTCTGAGGCATGGCCGGCACAGCTCCACAAGTTGCTGTAGGGTGTCCCTGTCCACCCTGTAATGCTCTACTATCTCCAGATCATGTAGCCCCTGGTAGGTTACCCTGGGTCTGAACACTCTCCTCCTCCTCTGGTGCCTGAGGTGGTCATGCGCATCATCCTCCACACCACCTTCAGTGTCCAACACATGCTGGTGGATCAAAGCTATGTCCTAACATGTACTATAAAAGTTCCCCGTCTGTATATATCACTGGTGCAGAGTGTATGGGAATACACAAATGTGTGTGAGGTGCTTTCACACTTTATAGTATTGTGCTATGGATGCTGCTGATGTAAGTGGGTGTGTATGAGCTATTCCAGCTGCTGCATGTCTTAATTATGGGTTTTGCAATCAGTACTGCAAGTGTGGGGCCTTTACTGTGGAGATCTACTTACCTGCCTTGATTAATCTGTTGCCTTTTAATTCACTTTTAGACCTGGATCCCCTCCCATTATCAGGCATGCATCCACCTGCCGTCTTTATTGTTTTGTACTTTCCCTACCCAGTCATGGCAAAGTGTGCCCTGTAGCTGATATACTGCATATCGGCTTTGTTCTGCTTTGACACTGCTGTTTTCTTTGCAGTACAGCCCCTCCCCTTCCCTGTTCTGCAGGTAGCTGCTTGCAGCCTTGTTAGCTGTTGTCAGTGGCCCACTGTAGGCTCCTAGGTGTTAATTAGTCATTTGTACTCCAATTTCACTGCTGCAGCATTTCTTTGTTTCTTTCCTATATCTTTCCTGTTTCAGCTGCAGTGAGCGCCGCACATACCCATTTACCAGGCTTATTCGAGTTTTCATCTCCATTCACATGCATACTCGGTTACCTTGTGTACTCTCAGCTAAGCATAGCTATGGGCAATTCGACACACCCCTGTCCTGCAGCTTTGCATAGCTAGGGGTAGACCGGTTTAGCAATGCTCCAATGTGCTTACAGCAATGGTGACACACCCCTCTCTTGATGTAATCTTTATCTCAAGGGCACACCTCGGTGTTATAACGCTACGCTGTGAGGTGCATCCTTACACCAGCGGGGAATCTGCGATTCACTATTACTCCTCTCATTTGCATGGCATTGCCTACTAATTCCTAGCTACTGCACATAACACTGTCACTGCCTCTTAGCAACCCTTGTGCCATGAGTATGGTGTAGCATGCCTGCCATTGACTATTATGGGGACATTGTGATATGTGTTTCATTCTATATTTTTATATATTCCTTGCGATCCCCTTTGCGCACCACTGCCCTGCACTTCCACGTTGCAATAGTGCGACTATATATATTAAATGTCAATTTTATATTTTGTACTTTTTTTTATGCCAATGGCTATATATTTAGCTATTGGCATATATTAACAATATAATACATGTGTTTGGTCAGCTGTCATGGCTCCGATTTTATGTTTGCAAAAATGTAAACCGTTTTCTACGGTTTACATTTCTGCATGCTTACACTATGCCTGCACCACTTCCTGAATCACTACATACCTTTATTTGCATGCTACACTGCTGCACATGGGGTAATTAGCATGCAAGGCTCGGGAGTTGTGCGGGTGTAGCGTACGCAGGTAGTGCACGTGGAAACAGCTCGCACCTGAATCGCTCAGCGGCCATCTTTGGTGTTAGAATGCTGATGCTACGCCTGCACCTGGCACAAGCTTCATGAATCCTGGGGATTATTTGGAACGACTGGAGTATATTTAAGAGAAATGATGATGTTTACCACAAACTGGGAAAGAAACACAACTTCATACACAAAACTGGTATGAACATTAAGAAAATTTTAGAACACAATCAATCTGGTAGACATAATTCTGATGATACTGGCATCAAAAAATGTGGAAGCTGAAATCAATGCAGCTACATTATGGACACCCCCAATATCCCTTTAATTTCTACACAGGCATTAAGATCAATTTAATTAATTTAATTGGGTGGCGCAGTGGTTAATGCTGTCACCTCACAGCAAGAGGTTCTCTGGTTCGATTCTCGGCTGGGGTGCCTTCTCTGTGGAGTTTGCATGTTCTCTCTGTGTTCACGTGGGTTTCCTCCGGGTACTCCGGTTTCCTCCCACATTCTAAAGACATGCTTCTGGAGCATTTCTCCCCGGGCCTCCGCTGAAAACAGGATCTGTGGAACTTAGTCGGACTTTCCCGGTCAACAAATGTTAAATAAATAAATAAAATAAAATTAAAGGGAATGGTCATACTAAGGGGGGTGATTTATCTAGCAAAGTGTATCATTTGTTCTGCTTTCAACTGTGATATAAAAACCAAAAACACTAACAATGCATTGCAAAAACATTCTGTGGCATGCCAAGGTTTTAAGAAATTTGTATTCACTACTCCTACTGATGAAAGAGGAGGAAACAGGGAAACATTTATAGAATATAAAGAGTTAAAATGGCAACTTAAGTTAAATGCTGCCAACTTTCCAGGACTCAATGAACATATTTTCATTACACCTGAATTGAAGATGAAGAGTGCGATACTTTGAACACTGCCACATTTTTTGTGAACTTTTTATAAGTTTTTTATCAGCTTTTTAAAAGCTTTTTTAAAGTTGTTTATTAAGTTTCACATAAGATTATTTTAAGATTGCTATAAGACTTTAGTATGAAGAATCATTATTGGTATGACTTACATACAAGTTTTTACATATTTATTTAATTTACTACTTATGTGAGTGGAGGGTACTGATTTTTGGGTCTATATTAAAAGAACGAAATGAGAAAAGAGTGAGCACTCTTTCATCGACACGTAAAACCCGAAAGCTCAAAACAGCGAAGTAACGGAACAGCGATTTTTTTCCCAGGGAAAAAGAATCACTGGGCTGTTCTTGTGACTTTGCTGTTTCCTCCACTGTGGTGTGATCTCGGAGTTGGTATATTTAAGTAGGGGGTGTGTGTGTGGAGGGCAAAGCCCCTGTCTTAATTTTGTCTGTACATTTTATTTGGAGTAGAAATTTTTTCCCTGGGAAAAAAAATCACTGTTCTGTAACTTCGCTGTATTGTGCTTTTGAGTTTTATGTGTCGATGTAAACAATTATGAATAAATTAGGAGCAGAAAAGGTCAGTTGCTCCATTTGCTCAGATGTTATTTAGTTTTAATTAAAGAACAGAGTTAATTTTTAAATATACCTTGTGCAGGGGACTATTGCTCCTGTCTACCCATTTGCTCCTTAATGGTTGGAACTGGAAGTAAACCAATTCATCCCCTCTCTTTGAATTCTTGTTGTATGCTTTTAGTTGTGGACAGCGTCTGATTCTGCTGAAATTGTGTAAAACCCGCCCTACTGCAATCACGCACACACACACACACACACACACACACACACACACACACACACACACACACACACACACACACACACCTGAGACCACTCATACTCCTACATACACACACATGATGGTACACACATAAACACACACACACCTCCCCACCTCCACCTGACCACTAAACTCTCCAGCACTTGTCTCTAAAGTGATCTCTCCCACTGAACGTATTGGGTAAATGTGAACTTTTGGCCATGTTAATTAATGTGGCAGGCAGTGGTGATTTACACAGATGGGTGAGTGCACTAGACAAAGATTTCCCTTTTCAGGGGCAACCTGGGAGCATTGTCTTACAAAGGGACTTGGTCAGAGTTGTACATCTTCTAAGATGAAACTTGGGGACTAGCTCAGATGGTTAGAACATGAGATTCTTACTCTTATGGTTGTGGAATTGAAACCCATCAGTTTATAGGTTGATAGGTGTGTACTAGGCTAATGGCCCTGGGGCCTTTACAAGCCTAGCCCATAGGATTACCCTAGCATTGTGCCACCCGACCTTAGTTCCTAGTACCTTTGTCGAGTAAAGCCACCGGAGTGATCCCTGGGGTGAATTTTCTGTTTCCCATCTACTCATCAAGATTTCTCTTGAAGAGAGGGCCAGTGAGGTGCTCTGCTTGACATGTATGGGAAGTCTGTTCCATAGCATGGGCAGTCTCTGGGTTATGAACCTGTCCCTCCAGCATGTTCTGTTGATTGAGATAATGAAGTTGAGGTCATGTTGGGCAAGTCCCTCTAATATGGCTTGCTGGTCTAGGAGTATGATTACCACTTCACTTGTGAAAGGTCTGGGATCAAGCCCAGTAATTTAGTTTGGTAGTTAGTACAAGGGATTAAAGCTATAAGCTGTTTCCTGAAGTCCAGGGGTTGAATCCATCAACATATTGTGCAACCCTGGGCAAGTCAGTTAACCAGAAAGTGGTCTGGAAAAATTGAGTAATAGGCTCTTTAATGGTCTCATGGACCACCTTGTATAAATCAAAACTAGGAGTGAATTTTGTTGACAGTTTGTAGTCTTAATCATCTAAGCAAAACTAGAACTGCTGATTAATTACACTTTTAATTGTGTTCCAGATAATCTTTTTTTTTTTTTTTCAGAAAATAATACTTGGATTATAGTGATTTTTTCTTTAAACAAGTAAGCATTTTTAGCATGCCACAACTTATTTTTTTCAGACTATGTATGTTAATGTCTAAGCTGTTTTGATAAGGATTCTTGTGCTAATCTCACCCGCACCCCTCAAACTGTCTTTAGAAATGCATGCAGAATTTTAGATAAGTATTAACAAATGTCCGTTTAGGGGAATTATAACTTCCTCTTTTATACTGCTGGAGCCCATTCTTCCTTACCTCTGTATTTCACCAACCTTTCTTGCTTAATTAAGAGGACCTGAGACCTTTCATTTATCGAATGCATTGCTTTTCTTATTTATTGTTACTTCTGCTTATGATAAAACTGTATACCCCTTTAATGGGATTTTGCTTCACAGGTTGTCATAAGTTCTTATCAGGATTCATCAGTGTGACATCTATCTTAAGAGCAGCGTACTTCTTGTTATCCTGTGTATGTGCTGTACTCTAGGGAATGTTTTACTCATAGTACTCACTTGGACTCCCTGGTTAAGGAACGTTGTTTAAATTTGTGTGAGATTATTGTCTTATTATAAATTAGCCACACTGGCTTATAGATTTTTAAAACTAGTTTTCATTACCGACTATATGGTTTTCCTTCAGACTAAAAGGTAATAGGTTTTAAACATCTGCCTTAAACAAAGGCTTGGAAAGAATTACACTGGCCTTCTACCACTGCACAGAAGCATTATACTCCTTCATGACTTGTTAAGAGAGACACCCCACAGTTCTTTAAGAGTTGTAGACCGAATCCCATCAGGCCAAACACCTCTGTGCATTTTAGTATTCTGGATTTTTTTTCAAGACATCTTCTGTGAAGGAACAGGAATTAAACTCCTGATTCAGGGCTCTGCTATATAGGTTTGATAAATCACTTATCTTTTCATTCAGAACTCTTGAACTGAAGAATTCATTTAGCACCTTTGTGTTTTTTCTTCTTCTTTTTATTTTTCACAATCTTTGCCTGGGCCTGTCTGCCACCCATTTTATAGTCAGGATCTACCATCACAATTAAAGGTTGACCAACAGGCTGGTACAGCCTGTAGTGCTCACAGCGAACCTCCTATCATCACTGAATCCAGATCCTGGAACACTGCACCAGCCCTATCACCACTGAATCTACATCCATGAGCACTGCACCAGCCCTATCACCACTGAATCTAGATCCATGAGCACTGTGCCAGCCCTGTCATCACTGAATCTAGATCCTGAGCACTGCATCAGCCCAATCACCACTGAATCTAGATCCCTGAATACTGCATCAGCCCTATCGTCACTAAATCTAGAGCCATGAGCAATGCACCAACCCAGTTACCACTGAATCTAGATCCCTGAGTACTGCACCAGCCTTGCCACCACTGAATTCAGATCCTTGAACACTGCAACAGCCCTGTCACTACTGCATCTAGATAACTGAGCACTGCACCAGCACTGTCACCTCTGAATCCAGATCCCCAATCAATGAGCCAATCCTATCACCACTGAATTTAGATCCCTGAACACTGTACCAGCCCTATCATCACTGAATCTAGATCCCTGAGCACTGCACCAGCCCTGTCACCACTGAATCCAGATCCCTGATCACTGCACCAGCCCTATCACCACTGAATCTAGATACCTGAGCACTGCACCAGCTCTGTCAGCACTGAATCCAGATTTCCGACCACTGCACCAGACTTGCCCGCACTGAATCTAGATCTGTAGGCACTACACCAGCCCTGTCACCACTGAATCTTGATTCCCAAGCACTGCACCTGCCCTTTTATCACGAAATCCAGATCCCTGAACATTACATCAGCCCTATCTTCTTTGATGACAGATCCCTGGGCACTGCACACTGCAATCTGCAACAGACATGTCACCTCTGAAACCAGATCCCTGAGCAGTGTACCAGCCCTGTCACATCTGAAGCCAGATCCCTGACCACTGCACCAGCCCTGAAACCATTGAATTCAGACCCCTGAGCAATGTACCAAGCCTGTCATTTCTGAAACCAGATCCCTGAGCACTGCACACTGCATCAGTCCTGTTACCTGTGAAACCAGATCCATGAGCAGTGCACCAGTCCTGTTTCTAAAGCCAGATCCCTATACACTGCAGCAGCTCTGTCGCTTCTGAATCCAGATAATTGAGCACTACATCAGTATTATCACCACTAAATCCAGATCCTTGAGCACTGTACCAGCCCTATCACCACTGAAGGCAGAGCCTTAGGTACTGCACCAGCTCTATCACCACTGAAGACAGATCCCTGAGGACTGCATGGGTACTGTCACCACAGGGTCATTGCATACACACATTTTTATTTTCTTCTAAATGCAGTAAAATACATTTCCACTGACTGCTGCTTAAAATGTAGTTAAAAGTCTCCTGACCACTTAAAATATATATTAAAATATATCAGAGAGTACTTCTCCTGACTGCTGACAAAAATGCAATAAAAGAAATTTCAGAATCTTTTCAAAAGATCCAAACTCACCTGTGATGTAAGAACACTCGTGTGAGATGCACTGACAGTAAAAGCCATGAACAGTGTTCATCAGCTTGGCACTATTCATAGGTAGTTACTAGGCTATCAGCCCTAGGGTCTATACAAGCCTAGCCAAAAAGGTATCCTGGCTTTCGCCACCCAAGAAAATTATTTTCCTGTGCCCCTGTCGAGCAGAGCCACAGAGGTGATCCCCGGGGTGAATTTCCTATTTCCCATCCAATCAAGATTTTTCTTGAAGAGTGCTAATGAAAGATAGTTCATTCCAGAGTATGGGAAGTCACTGGGACAGGAATCTATACCTCCAGCAAGTTCTGTTTATTGTGGTGACAAGGTTTAGGTCCCTAGAGCATGTAGCTAGGAGGGACTGGGATTTCTTTAAGTGGAGCATGTCCAACAGCTCTAGGTTTGACATAGCTTTGTATGTTAGGCAGAGATCACCTCTGAGTAGGCGATGCGACGGAGTAAAGCTGGAGTTTTTTGAGACGGTCTGCGTAGGGCATCTGTTTGAGGCCAGTAACCCTTTTTGTGAGGTATTTCTGCAGCCTTTCCAGTTGTTGTTGATGTCTTGTGAGGTCCATACCAAAAGGTGCGGGTCTATATTATAACATCGAAGTTACAGAACATCGAATACAATATAGTCAACACCATATTGTCGAAGTTCTGTAGCTTCAAAAATAAAAAAAAAAATTAAAACTTTAAATTTTTACCATAACGGGTTTAAGCAGGGGGGCAAGCACCCCTGTACCCCCCATACCCCCCGCTACTTAAATATACCAACTCTGAGATTGCACTTAAATGTAGTATGGTGCAGAAAAGGGAAGAATTCCCTTTCCTGCACTGTAGAGTGATCTCGGAGTTGGTATATTTAAGTAGTGGGGTAGTGCAGGGGCTTGCCCCTGCATAAATGCTTTAGTTTTTTTTTTTTTTGTTTTAATAATTTTTTTATTAGGTTTTAAAGGTTTAATACTTCGATGCATAAAGTTCAATCTTTATGCATTCAAAGTATTAAACTTTCGAGGTTATAATATATAGAAGGATTTCCTGACTACTGTGTCGATGTGATTTTCAAAGGAGAGACTACTGTCCACCTGTGTCCCAAGGTCTCTTATCACACTTTTGGTGTTAAGTAGACTACCATCTATGTAGCTCATGGGTACAGAGATTTTACCAAAGGGGATGACAATGCACTTTTTGGCATCGAGCTTGAGGCCATGGCTTTGACACCAGCCATCTGTCTCAGTGAGGCCCTGTTAGAAAAATATGTATTAACGTACGTATGGTTAATGCCAAATTAATAATCAAGTGTTTTTAATATGCTTTTCATTCTATTTTTCATGCACTGTGTTATATACAAATTGTGTTTCATATGAGACTGTGAATATGCTTTTCTAAAACTGCAGCATGCTTACTGAAACTTGCAAGTTGCCCTTTGACCTAGTAACTGCTAGCACAGCAATATTTTTTTTTATGTCTTGTGGAAATGTACTTGAGAAGCAGGTGTTTATCTGCTAGGTCAGAAGCATATGAATGAACAATACTCTTTATTATAAATGTAATGATTCTAGACAAACAGCCTTGTTCAGAGGATGGGAACCTCTGCAGCTGCAGTAGTTTAGAGATAAGGTAGACAAAGGATTATTAGAGAAATGAACTGCTAGCATTGTGCTTGATTTAGCCATAGTATCTTGAATGTAACATAACAAGTATCTAACTGAAAGTAACCAAGGCCATGTTGTTTTCCTCAGGAAGTTTCACATAAAAATTGTTTAAATCAGCAGAAAATCATGTGAAAGATGGTCAGCAGATGATGACGAAAAGGTGGTAATCTGTTACGTTAGCATGGTAGGACAGGATTAATTTGATAACCTATAAAAATGAATGCATTTCCTGTTTCTGGTTAGACAAACTCTGTATTAGCACGTTTTTGTCTACTTGCTGCAAGATTAAAGTGCCTTAACCTGAACCTACCATGTTTTGATAATTTTTAAAGTATATTTTTCCTTTAACAGATTGGTCCTTCGGACCGGAAACGTATCTCTCGCTCTGGACCTAGATCAGAATTGAGCCCGGTGGCATGCATCCGTACGGAGAAGAGGCCAAATCGGCTCTTCTGTTTTAAAAGACCTCCGACTGAATTGTCGTTCGAAAGAGGCCAGCCACAGTTTCTGATCTGGGATTGGAGGACAAGTCAACGATCCGGTGGATCAACTCATGGAGGGTCAGGTAAGGAGGAATTACCTTATTTCTGTTTTAAGATCAGGGACTAGGTACAGAACTGTTTTTTGTCAGGTAAATTTGCGTATGCAGATTAGAGACAGAAAAAGGGGTTACTGTTCTTTGTCATAGATCAGGGAAACATAATAGGTAGACAGTTATTCTAGATAAACTGTGAAAAGGTGTAGACTTGTGGTACCACGTGATAGAAAGGGTTACGTAACAATTTACAGCTCAGCTAAGACACCAATGGGAAATCAGTGCACAAAAAGTTCCTGGGACACGCCCCTAACTGAAGACGCGAAGTATATGCAATTACAGCGTGCCGATAATGTTAAATATTACACCAAATGGGTCGATAAGTATAAATTTGAGGGTAATTTAGATAAACTTGCACTTATGAAACTTGTAAAACAGTTAAAAATAGACGCGAAAGGTCAATTAAAAAAGCAGAGACAATTAGGAGTCCCTCAGGCGCATAGGTGGCTTGAGGAAGCAAACCATAGGGAACAGAGAATTAAAAATTCAAAGACAATGTTCTTAGACAAAGAAGACAATAACTTAGTAATAGCAACGGCCCCTTTTTCGCCCCCTCCACTTCTGTTACCAGAATATGAAGCGAGTGGACGAGCTGATCCACCTTCGCTATACCCAGCTGTCCCTGCAAAAACACAGCCGTTTGTCAGGGATCCTATCGAGACCAGGTCTCGAACACGTGACTTGAGGAGGGAAATTGAATTAAATGAATTAAATAAAGCATCACAAGCTATGAGTGAAGAAGAGATATGTCCGCTCATAGAAGTACCGAATCCTCAGGCAGGACAAGATCCGACACTTTTAGTTTATAGACTGTGGACACCGGAAGATGTCCGGAAAGCCACAGAAGGTATTCCCCACCCAAAAGTGAACTTTAGAAAATTTTTAGAAGACTTACAGGGCATGAGATTAAGTTACCATCTAAATGGAGAAGAAGTAGAAAAAGTAGTTAGACAAGTTGTGGGTCCAGATTGGCACATGATTAGTGGCGACTGGAATCCTCATGATGCACAACTTAGACCACTCCCACATACTAATGCAGAAGTGGATGGCAGAGTGAAAGGTCTGACAGACCGAATCTCTGAAAAGTGGAAGCCTAGGGCTGATTGGACTTGCATTAATCAATGCATTCAACAGGAAGGTGAAACAGTTGATAGATATTATGCTAGACTGTTAGAGTGTTTTAATAATCACTGTGGAATGCAGATACCAGAAAACCAGACACATGATTCCTCATATGAACAACAGTTAAAGAACGCATTCTTGAAGGGTAGTATAACTCCCATTAGTAGCTTTATTACGAAGCATATGGTAGATCATCGAACAAGTAGATTACAGCCATTACTTGAATATGCTAGACATGCAGAAAGACATTTCAATAGTAAAAAGAAAAAGAAAACTCAAGTATTTTCAGCAGAAGATGGGTCAGAAGTATTTGTAGTACAAACTGAGAAAAAAAGTAAGAAAAATACCCAGGTAAATAAACAATCTGACAAACGATCAGAAGATTTCGAGGAAAGAAAGAAAAAGGGTGAGTGTTTTAAGTGCGGGAAAAAGGGACATTTAGTGAGGGATTGCAGGCTAAACAAGAAGGCGACTACAGAAAATAAGGAGGATGAGGAATGACTATATGATAGTCAGGAATCATTGGAAGAGAGTGAGCAGGGAAAGGTAAGTGTAAATGTGATAGCAGGAGAAGAGGATGTGACACAAGGAGTAGAGGATGTATCTGAATACACAGACATAGAAGAAAATGAAATTTTAGACCTAGCTCTTTTGAGCTTAGAGCTTTACTTGGTAGACACAAAACCGGAAGTGACGCTTCTGGTGGAGGGGAGGGAAGTTAAATGTTTGTGCGACTCAGGGGCTTCATGAACCCTGATACACCCTTCCAAGCTACAGAAAGATACAGAGTCACCAGATTATATACTAGTGAAAGCAGCTAATGGACAGCTGTATCGGGAGCCACTCTCCCATGACATAACAATAACAGACCCCATTTCAGGGATGACTCAGAAAAGTAAAATTGTAGTTTCTGCAAAATGCCCAGTAAATCTTTTGGGTAGAGATTTGATGCAGATGTTTGGCATAGCCGTTGTTCCAACCATGCAGGGTATGGAAGCAAAGTGAAAAAATGGACACTTTTGTAGTGCGACCGGAGGGTGAAATGTATTATTGGTACAGCCAGGACTTGGTTACGACTGGTCCAGGGGCAGTAACCAAAGAACTGATGAACGTAGCCATCAGCAAGTTCCCCTCCCTCAAGTTTGACAAACAGCATTTGTTGCATTGTACTCTATATTACTGTAATAGACCAGGACCTGATAAAGATTATGAACAAGAATTGTTTCAGAACCATGAAAATAGGCTAGTATTGCGAAACTTGTACTGGGATGCAGAAGGGAACAGTGTAGCAAGCTGTTCATTGCCCCAGGAATTTTTAGCATTTTACAAATCTAATCGACTGCCATGTTAGTTTAACTAAGAACAAAACTTTAAAATGGGCAGACTTAGGTGAAAATGTCACAAGGTGGGAAAAGCAGACAGAATTAGAGCTCTCTGAACAGGGAGTACAGAAACAAAAGTTGAATTGGATCACACAGACATACCCAGCTGTACACTCACAGGCCAGTGAGAATAGCTGAGTATTACTCTTATTGGAAGAAGAGGAAAAAGCCTTGCGGGACATACCAGGTATTCTCTGGTCAGCAGGGAAATCAGATGTAAGACTTATACGAACAGCAGGACCAGTTACCATAACGCCAAAGTCAGCATTCAGACTCCAAAAAAGACAGTATCCCTTGAGAAAGGATGCAGAGGTAGGAATTAAGCCTATCATAGCAGCCTTACTTAAGGAAGGAGTCTTAATCGAATCTCCTGATTCACCATGTAATACACCTTTATTTCCTGTAAAGAAAGCAAACGGGGAATGGCGTATGGTCCAAGACTTACAAGCAGTAAATAATGCAGTTATACCCAGGGCACCAACTGTGCCAGATCCACACACCTTACTGAATGATTTAAAGCCAGAACAGAAATATTTTTCAGTGGTAGATATTAGTAATGCATTTTTCTCGATACCGATACACCCTGACAGCCAATATTGGTTTGCATTTACATTTCAGGGAAAGAGGTACACATATACCAGATTACCACAGGGATATTGTGAAAGTCCAACAATATTTGCACAAGAAATGGCAAGCAACCTGGCGGGATTTATCCCACCGAAAGGTAGTCAGATTCTACTTTATATAGATGACATTCTGCTGGCAGCCCCCACCCAGCAAGAATGCAAGGAGAATACGATAGCTTTATTACAATTTTTAGCTACTCAAGGTCACAAAGTAAACAAAGACAAGTTACAGCTTTGGAGAAAACAAGTTAAGTACTTGGGATATGTAATATCCAAAGAAGGTAGAATATTAGATGAAGACAGAAAAACAGCAATTTTACAAGCACCTAGACCAACTACCAATAAGGAAATTATGTCCTTCCTGGGAACTACTAATTTTTGTCGGAGTTGGATACTGAACTATGCCTTGGAATCTGCTCCACTGGCCAACTTAATATTTAAGAAGCCGATGGCAGCACAAGATTTATTACAATGGACACCTGAAGCAGAAGCAGCTTTCTGTAAGCTGAAACAATTGATAGCATCATCCTTAGTTTTAGGATTACCAAACTATAACAAGCAGTTTATTCAAACTCTAGATTGTAAGCAAGGTTATAAGACATCAGTATTAACACAGCAACATGGGGACAAACAACGTCCCATAGCTTACTATTCATCACAGTTAGACCCAGTGGCGTGATCCCTGCCCCACTGTGTACAAGCAGTAGTTGCAGCTGCAATGGCAGTGCAAGCTTCAGCCTTAGTAGTGTTATTCCACCCTCTCACATTGAGAGTGCCTCATGCAGTCACAATTATTTTACTGCAAGAAAAAGTAGCATATCTTTCTCCAGCTAGGCATCTTTCCTGTATGACCATACTGTTGAGCCAACCTCATATGACAATTGAATGATTTACAACTTTGAATCCGTCAACTTTGCTTCTAACCCCCGCAGATGGCAAACCACACTGCTGCCTGCAGGAGATTGAACAAAAGACATTACCAAGACAAGACCTTACGGATGTTCCCTTGGATGATGCTGAGGTGACATGCTATGTGGACGGCTCGTGCAGGAGGGGTCCTACAGGACAGAACCTAGTGGGGTATGCAGTTGTTTCTGATACTGAAACTTTAGAAGCAAAATCTTTACCACACAACTTATCTGCACAAGCAGCAGAATTGATTGCCTTAACAAGGGCATGTACCTTAGCTAGAGGTAAGAAAGTGAACATTTATACTGACAGTCAGTATGCTTTTTCTACTGTACATGTTTTTGCGCAACAGTGGAAAAATAGAGGAATGATAACATCTACTGGTAAACCGATTAACCACGCGCAACTTATTTTAGACTTGTTAGATTCAATTCAGTTACCTAACAAAGTAGATATTTGCAAATGCGTAGCTCATACAAAACAACAGGATAGAATTTCAAAAGGTAATGCACGAGCTGATACAGCTGCAAAACAGGCAGCCTCAGCCACAGAAACTTTTCTTTTGAGTGAAGAATTACAACCCTCAGAGATTTTAGATTTAGAAATGTTAAAAACAATGCAGACACTTGCTACAAATATTGAGAAACAAAAGTGGATAAAACGAGGAGCAATCCTCGAGAAGGGACTGTACATCTCCAAGGAAAAGAAAACGATTTTGCCATCTAATTTGTTTAGATATGCAGCATTGTTGAGCCATGGGCAGAGCTATGTCTCAACAGGGGGGATGGTACAGTTAGTGAATCGAGTGTTTACAACTTATGGGTTTACAAACTATACAAAAAATTTTTGTGCAGCATGCCATGTTTGTAACAAGCATCATGCACAAGGGGCGTTGAAGCCTAAGCGAGGGAATTTTCCTACACCACCATATCCGTTCCATACTATCTGTATGGATTTCATAGAATTGAATAAATGTGATAATAAGAAATATTGCCTTGTTATTATAGACATGTTTTCCAAATGGGTAGAAGCGTTTCCAACTAAAAATCCAGATGCAGCTACTGTTGCAAAGGTCCTCGTTAAAGAAATTATACCTAGATTTGGTATACCGGAAAAGATTTATAGTGATAATGGGACACATTTCGTGAACCAAACAATCCAACAACTCAGTCGTTATTTTGGGATATCATTAAAGAACCACTGTGCGTATCACCCTCAATCTGTAGGGTTAGTAGAGAGGCACAATGGGGTATTGAAGAATAAGCTTAGGAAGTTGATAGAAGAGGCACAGAAAAACTGGGTGCACTGTTTGCCTTTAGCACTGTTGAGTATGAGAACTGTTCCAAATGTGAAGGGATTAACTCCTTTTGAAACTTTGTTTGGGAGGGCATATTATACACCTCAGTGGAAACCTCTCATGTCTACAGAGCAGGAGGCTGACAGTTCACTTGCAGGATATATGAGGTGATTTTTGAATAACAAACTTTTGCAGTTAAATTCTGTTTCAGATAAAGAGCAATTGAAATCGGAAGCACCAGTAGCCCCAGGCACCTGGGTCTGGGTGAAGATTGTGAAACGGAAGAATTGGAGCGCTCCAAAGTGAGAAGGTCCATACCAGGTACTAATGTCGACACCCACTGCAGTCAAGATTGCAGAACGAGCTTCCTGGATTCATTTGACACACTGTAAACTGGTTAGAAACTTTGAACTGGGCAAAAACTTTGTTACTGTTGCACAACAATAACAAAATGGCCAGATACAGAGTGAGTAGAGACACTGAGCAACTTCAGAAAACTTGTATGATTGTTTTTATTGCAATATTGGTCACACTGTTCTTTTTGTTGTGGCCGTACTTTTTTCCTGCCACAAAGGTTGAACTGATTAGATGTAATGAACCAAATATAGACTGGCATCTGAACTTTAACACTTATCAGGCAATTACACGTGTGTACGCAGAGACTTTCAATGTTTCGAACTGCTGGGTCTGTACGGCCATACCAACAGCATACGGGGGTTTATTAATGACTGCTATCCCCCTAGGGGTCAATGAGACCTGGGAAAATCTGGTTTTGGACACAGTCGCTATTAAAGCACAAGATAAGGTAGCACTGTATTTGCCTGTAACACAAAAAGGAATTGTATGTTTTTATAAAAATGACTCCATCCAAGTTGGATGGAGTAAATGTAATGTTACAGTACAGTATAAGTGTTATAGAAAACCAAATGATTTGAGTGGATCTTGTAGTACAGATTATGACTAATTTTTTAAATCTATGCATAAAACTCTTGATCAGGTACAGCATAATCCTGTACTTTTCAAACAGTTATCAGTGATAGATAGGAAAATGTTTCATGCAGGGCAGTCATTTCGTAACAAAGTAATGACAAAGGTAGAGGATTGTTATTTTGTATGTGGCAAAAAGGCATATAAATGGTTACCTGAGAATTGGTCTGACAGTTGTTTTTTGGGATACCTGGTTCCGGCCAGAAGAGTCAACCATGCTTGCATTCCACTGTACAAAGTGTTAAACATGCTTATGTGCACTCAGCTGGGTGAGAGACATTTAATATTCTAGAGACTGGAGAAGTTGAGGGGCATACATTTTCATAGAGGAAGCATGTGCCCCTGTGTGCCCCCTCTAGTACACCTATGCTCATCAGTTCTGAGTTGGCTGATTATGTTGTACAATCTCATTGGTAATCTATTCACACTGTAAAAAACATTAAGACAGAACACTGAATCGGAGCCTAAACAGATTTCATATTGAAGTGAGTAGAGGTCAGAACTGAACCTTGACTTTGAATTTTTAAGGAAAGCAATCTTGCCATTCAGCTGCAATGCTGTCCTGTTCAGTGGAAGTGGTGCAAAAGGTAGCATGCTTGCCGTTGGTGCAGAAGGCTGTGTGTTCTCTTCCCACACCAGATGGATGAATTGCTGATACTACTGTGTAGCATGTGGGAGGTGTGTAGTGCTGCTTTCCTGAGAGTGTGCTCCTTTATGGGGGGTAGATTTGGCATAATGGTTGAAGTCTTTATCTCAAAGATACATTGCTTGATTCTGATTATGGGTTATTGGCTAGGCTTAAACTGGCCCATCAGGGCATTTAACCTGGTATTCTCCTATGAAATGAGATTTTTTATTTAACATTTGTTAACCGGGAAAGTTAACTTCTTGAAGTTGTCTTCTTGTAAGAGAAGATATCTCTGTAGAGTGGAAGGTGAGAAAAAAGAAAAACTGTTAAGAACAATGGGGCATTACTGCTAAAAGCACTTGGTTAACAGTATAAACCAAGTCTTATGAACATTCACTTGACAGTGTAGTTTCTTAATTCCTTGCAGCATGATAATGTAAAATTAAACTATGTTTATTCATATTGCCTGCCTTTATTTTGTAGGCAGTAATTTGGGATTGAAAAGAAACTGGTCTATGGCTCTAATTGCACTTGGATTTTGTTCACAAAATGGCTTAAATAAGGAGTATATGAATGTTTTATACTCTACCTTTTTTCTGTTCTATTTCTTCTGGATTTGATACCATCTCTGTCTATGATGCTCATATCCTGAATGCATCCTTTTCGTATAGGTTCATAGGTAGGTACTAGGCTATTGGCCCTAGGGCCTATACAAGCCCAGCCAAAAAGGTACCCTGGCTTTTGCCACCCAAGAAAGTTATTTTCCTGTGCCACTGTCGAGCAGAGCCACAGAAGTGATCCCCAGGGTGAATTTCCTATTTCCCATCCAATCATCAAGATTTTTCTTGAAGAGTGCTAATGAGGAGCTTTGTTTGATATAGATAGGTAGTTTATTCCAGAGTATGGGAAGTCTCTGGGACAGGAATCTATCCCTCCGGCATGTTCTGTTTATTGTGGTGACAAGGTTTAGGTCCCTAGAGCGTGTAGCTCGGTGGGATTGGGATTTCTTTAAGTGGAGCATGTCCAGCAGCTCTGGGTTTAACATAGCATTGTATGTTAGGCAGAGATCACCTCTGAGTAGGCGATATGCGATGGAGTAAAGCTGGAGTTTTTTGAGACGGTCTGCGTAGGGTATCTGATTGAGGCCAGTAATCCTCTTTTTGCGGTATTTCTGCGGCCTTTCCAGTTGTTGTAGATGTCTTGTGAGGTACATACCAAAAGGGGCATTGTACTCTATAATGGGTCTAATGAATGATGAGTAGAGGGGAACAATGACCTCTTTTTTCCTGGATGAGAAACCTTTTGTGATGAGGTGTGCCATGTAGAAGGATTTCCTGACTACTGTGGCAATGTGATTATCAAAGGAGAGACTACTGTCCACCTGTGTCCCAAGGTCTCTTATCACACTTTTGGCATTAAGTAAACTACCGCCTATGTTGTAGTTCATGGGTACAGAGTTTTTACCAAAGGGGATGACAATGCACATTTTAGCATTGAGCTTGAGGCCATGGCTTTGACACCAGGCATCTGTCTCAGTGAGGCCCTTTTGTAGGATGTCCACATCTTTAGGAGTTTCGATTATGGCTCCTAGTTTGCAGTCATCTGCGAACTTCATTAGCCAAAGACCTTCTGTGTTAGCCTGTACTTCAGAGAAGTAGATACCAAACAGGACAGGACCTAGGACTGAACCCTGTGGTACTCCACTTTTCACTGGTCCGAAGTCAGATTTGGAGTCTGCTACTTTCACAGTGTGGGTTTTGTCAGTGAGCCAGTTGGCAACCCATCTTATGACATAGGGATTTATACCTAATTTAGTGAGTTTATCTATAATTCCAGAGTTGGGGATGGTGTCAAAAGCCTTGGCAAGATATAGACAAGCTGTGTGAACCACCTTACCCTATTCTAAGGCTTTGGTGACTGCTTCAAAGAAGTCTATCAGGTTTAGGAGGCATGATCTGCCTTTCACAAACCCGAACTGGGTGGGGTCCAGAGATTGGAGATTACCAATGTCTTTGTTTATAAGTTCCATGATGATGATACGTTCCATGGCCTTGCAGACCAGGCTCGTCAGGCTAATGGGGCAGTAGTTCCCTGGGTCCGTGGTGGCTCCCCCCTTGTGGAGTGGGATAACCATCGCTGTGTGCCATTAAGGGGGCACAAAGCCTGAGGTGAGGCTATGATCGAACATGGTACTTAAGTGGGGTGCCAATTCATTCTGTAGTTTGTGTAGAACATAGTCTGGGATGTTGTCTGGTCCCATGGATGCTGTGTTCTTAGCTTTGGAGAGTGTGGTTTTACCTGTGCAGCTGTAATTACAGGAACTTTGCATTCTTCTGGTATACAGATGGGCCCTTTAGGGGGTGAGAGGGGGTAAAGTTAGCACTGAACCTATCTGTCAGGATGTTGGCAATATCAGTTTTTAGTGCCATTGTGCTGTAACTCAGAGCAGATCTGAGTGTTGCCATTGAGATTCTTGACATAGCTATAGAATGCTTTGTGGTTGTCTTTAGAGTCGGTGGCAATTTTGTTTTCATAACTAGCTTTGGAGGACTTTATCAGGGATTGCAGCTTCTCACTGAGGCTGACCAAGGAGCTCCTCCACTCATGGGATAATACACCTTCTTGCAACAGTTTCTTTCTTCTGTTGTACAGTTTGTTTATGGCAGGGGACCATCAGAATGGCTTCCTTTTTTTGGAGGATAGCATCTTGGTTCTGTTTGGGATAGAACGATCCATGCACTCGTGTAAGTGCTTATAAAGTGCAATTGTGTAGGATTCAGTAGTTGTAACTGTATTGTCCATCTGCATGGGTGTCACGAAGTTCACCACTTCTGTCTTAAGAAGCATGAAGTTGGCTTTGGAGAATTTTTTTACTGTGGTTTCCTTAATGGGGGGTGGGGGCAGGATGTGGATCTCTAGGGTGATTAAATTATGGTCGGATAGGACCAATGAGGCATTGACTTCAGGTGTGGAACACCGGTCACTCATGTTGGTAATGATTAGATCTAGGATATTGTTGCCCCTGGGGGTGTGGATAAGTTGATCCAGGGCATTGGAGTTTATGAATTCCAGAAAGCGTTGAGTGAAGGAGTTGGTACATGAATAGTTTTCCCAGTTAATGGTGGGGTAGTTGAAATCACCCATTATTAGGGTGTTTGGTTGAACCCTAATATTTTCCAGTACATCAAGAAAAGAGGAGTGGGAATCCTGGGGCATGGTGGGGAATCTTTAGCAAGCTACAATTTGGATTGCAGTTTTGTCCAGAGTTAGTTGCACTTGGGTAACCTTGGATGCATTATGCTGAGCAACTAGCCTGGAGGTGTGGATATCCTTAATGAATATGGACACACCTCTGCCTTTAGTGTTCTGGTCCAGGTTACATGGCCAAAAGGTGTGGTATGAGTTATAGCCTGGTAGTGCAGGGGTGCTCTCTGGAGCCTTGAACCAGGTCTCAGTCACAGTATTAGCTTCATGTCAATGTAGCAGTGTCATTTCACTAAGCATAGTTTGCATAGAATGCAAAGCAGCTCATGTAACCAGCGTTATCTTAACTACAGTGCCATGCACAACTGTACTGGCAGAACTAACTGCATATAGACATTCATTCAAGAGTTATGTCTGTGATGGTGTCTAGTAGCAAACAATGTTAAGAACACAGTGACAAAAGGTTTAACTGCTCTTCATGTTTTATATTTTGGTACCATCCACAGACAAAACATTGCTTAGTTTTGCCATCACCAGAGCTCTACAGTATAGCTAGGAGTTATACATTTAAGTCATTTTCCCTAACCAGAATATGTTTAGCTTAATAATCAAACATTAAGGATACTAAATGCTCTGTAGTGAATGTGCATCATCACTATCTTTTACCATTCAGTCTGAATCATATGATAAAGAATAAAAAGGGTTTTTGAAGTGAGTTGATTTTTTTACATCACATGAATTTCAGAAACAATGATCCTGGACTTTCAAGGCCTCATTCAATAAATATTGCTGCACTATTTACTTTATAGACTGTTTATAGTTCTGTTTCCCCTGATGTCAGTAATATCAGATTTTAAGTGCTGACTCTACCAGTGGTGAAACCCTCCCTTCTCATCTGTTTAACATCCCACATTGGAAAACAATCATTCCTCATACTGAAGATAATTTCCAAGAGTAGGGGTTAGAAACATGTAGTAGAGGATATTGGAGTGTTAATGGAGTAGTGGGGGTGGTCAGTAATTCTCTAACATTTGCCCACTAAATCATTGTTCATTACTTTTCCTTAAGAGCTTGTAGTGAGAAACCTAGAATAATGAATGGCTTTAGCCCTAACCTGATAACCCCACTGTCAGTCAATTAATCTGTTGATAAACTGAAGTCTCTTTTTGACAAAGTTAATTTACTTCATCAGAAGGCTACTTTAGAAGGATTAGTTTTCCTACCTAATCCAAGGGACAGGCAGACCAGTAGACAAACAATATTAGCATACCAGTTTATTACTGCTTTCGTCAAAAACTGATTCTAATTCAAAATTTATTGGCAAATAATCTTGGATGCTGATATTAAACTGGGTTTGAATGACTTGGTTAATATAAAATGTTTTTAAAGTATAGGTCCTTGGAAGTAAATAAATACTGAATTAGATGGCTTTTCACTGTTTATTTGTTTCAAATATGTATTTTTTATCAAGCGGTTTTTACATCTGTATTTTTTTGTATATGTATGCAATTTTGTAGAGTTTGTTTAGGAAGAATGTATTTATTAGGAGTTTGGATTAATTATTAATTTTTTTTTAATTGAATTTTTTTTCCAAATATTTTATTGATTTTCAAAAAGACAAAACATAATTTCTGCTAAAATACAAATGAAACAAAAGACAAACTATATACAATATCTACATATGGCCTATATGAAAAAAAAAATGAGAATACCTTAGAGTTAGAGAGAGGTAGTTACACATAACAAAAAGATCAGTGTAATTTCTCCAAGTACTAAGAATATGTGGAGATCTTTAAAGTCTCAGTGAGAGAAAAAACTTTCTTCCAAGGATTCTTGATCCATTTATTATGGAAGATTCTTGTTTCTTTTACCTTCATCTGAACCCAGCTTTCAAGAATTTTTAATTGATTTTTGGTGCCAAAATTAGGGTATTTAAAGGGATGATTGTATTTTGATTGATGTACGTTTCTGAGGAAGTCATTTTTTGACAAAAGCGGTAATAAACTGGTACGCTGTCTACTGGTCTGCCTTTCCCTTGGATTATCTCTGCTGTTTTTTGGTAGTCTTTCAGTTGCAGTGACATCCACGTTTGTAGTCCTGTTTTATTGTTCCTACCTGCAGACTTTCCTCTTATCTACCAAGGAGCATCCAGACTTACTGTGCAGTGGAAGTGAAACCCTCTCTGGTGTTCATGACACTTTGCTGGTATCAGGATATTGGGGTTATTTTTATTTTTATTTATTTAACATTTGTTAACCAGGAAAGTCTGACTTGGAACGAAGCCAGTTTTCAACGATGGCCCGGGGAGAAACCCTCTAGATGCTTATCTTTGTAACGTGCTTAGTTAGTTAACGTAGTTGCTTAAAACCCTCTCTAGTGTCACTGGCACTTTGCTCATCTCAGAATACAGGAGTTAAGTTGCTTATAAAGCATCTCCGGTGTCTCTCACACTTTACTGGTGTCATAAAATGGAGTTAATTATTTGTCTGAAGTGTATTACCTGGATAACAATAGCAGTATTACTACTTTTAGGACTGCTTAGATTTCAATTTCTCATTGACCTAATATGTGAACGTTAAGCTTTGCTCTGACAACTACAAAACCTGAAATGTCTGTATTAAAAACATAAATGTATACTCCAAGTGGAAAATACATTTCCCTTTCATTGCCAGTTGTGTTTTTATTTAAATTTTTCAGCTATATCCAAAGCGTAAACTTCCCACATGTCCTTTAAGCCAAAAGATAAATACAGTAACAATATTCAAAACTTTTTCTAATGCCTTCCCCAAATATGGAAGGCATGGCTCATTTCTTTAAGAAATAAATAAGAAATTCATTTATTGTTTTAACGCAAACCATTTAGTTGTACATTCTAGCATGGATGGGGTTATAATTGTATCATGCCCATATTTTCCTCTTTCAGATCCAATTAGCTATCTGTAGTTCTTTCAACTCCTGTAAATTAAAATTTAGGATCACATATCCTTATTACCCGTACCCTGTCTAAATTAATATCCAATATTACTTCTCTATCTTGCTAAAAATAACTTTTTCTAATTAAGAGGTGGTATTCATAGTCTTGAGATTCACACCTGCATAGCAGATATCCTCGAAGAGCACCACTACACCTACATGTTGCTAAACACTAGGAGTTTAAATCAGAAACTGCACTCTCTGGAAGCACTGCTGTCCCTGTAGGATGCTGATGTCTGTGCAGTCACAGAAACCTAGTTCAGGGCCACAGCGCGTATCCTGGAATTGGAAGGGTACAATGCCTTCCACACTTTCAGACCACAAAATGAACGTGTGAGAACTAACAGAGGAGTATCTATCTTCATCAAAGATAAATACACCTCTAGACTGATTAGGCAGGAAAACTCCATGGAGTTACTCCAAGTTCAGCTAAGTGTGGGTAAGATCCCCCCCCCTTCAAGTCATCATTAGCTATAGGCCCCCTTCAATAAACCAAGATAGCCATGCTGCATATTTGGACATACTTGAGTCAATCAAATTACAACCAAACACTGTAGTCACGGGCAATTTTAACTATCCCTCCATTGACTGGGAAACTTATACGAGAGCCAACATGCTCACACAAAGGTTCCTGGACTTTGTTAACACTAATGTCCTGGAACAAATAGTATGCAACCCCACAAGGGGCTCAAATATTCTCAACCTGGTCCTCACCAACATGGGTGACCCTCACTGGTTAAATCTGATCACAAATCTGTCACATTTGAAGTACCTATAAACAGGCTAAAAATTTCACCAAGCTAATCATACCTTCCTATGGGATGGCATAAATAATTTCCAAGCTTCTGTTCCCACAGATGGCATTGACAACTATACTAAGGTATACATAAGTGCCCTGTACAAACACTTGTACAAATGTATTGACACAGCTATACCTGATAAGATCAAAACAAGATCCTCAAGAAAAAAAACAATCCTCCCTCGTAGATATCTAGCATTAATAAGATGTACTGCAAGATGAATAAGTTGCTGTCTAAGAATAAAAAAAAGAGGTCCCAGCACTGAAAGAACACCCTCCTCTGCTTGAGCAAACAAATAAGACAGCTTGTAAAATCCTTTAAGGACAACTTTGAAAAACATTTAGCAACCATAGCAAAAGATAACTATAAGGCATTCTTCAATTATATCCGTAACCTAAAAGGTAGGACTCAGACATGTGCTGAACTAGCTGTGGATGGCATCACACACACTGATCCTGTGAAAATAGCTAACCTAATAGCTGACAGGTTTGGCAAAAATTTCACCCCCTGTCCCTTCCAAACATTCTACAAAGCATTCTCTCTACACCTCCCCCACCTTGCATCTCCAAAGAGCAAGTCATTAATTCTCTCTCCAAGGCCAAAAACACAGCCTCTGTGGGACTGGATGGCATCACAGGTTGCATTTTAAATGGGCTAAAACATGAGTTGGCAACTCCAGTAGGTACTCTGTTAAACCGTAGCCTGAGTACTGGTTTTGTCCCTGCTGAATGGAAAACTGCAACTGTCATCCCCCTTCATAAAGGGGTTACAGCAACAGTCCCTGGAAACTACAGACACATAAGCTTAACCAGCCTTATCTGTATGGCCGTGGAACAAATCATCATGGACCTTATAAATAAGGCTATAGGTGATCTTCAAACCCTTGATCTGACAGTCTGGTTTTGTCAAAGTAGGTCATGCCTGTTAAACCTGGTGGACTTCTTCAAAAATGTCATCAGAGCCATAGATGAAGGCAAATCTGTGCATACAGCCTACCTTGATTTAGCCAAGGCCTTCAACACAATCCCATATTTGGGCATCATTGATAAACTTTCCCAGTTGAATATCAAAGCTTATGTTGTCAGGTGGGTTGCTAACTGGCTCATCAACAGATTGCATTCAGTCAAAGTTGGGGACTTTACCTCAACCAGCAGACCTATCACCAGCATGGTTCCACAGGGGTCGGTGGTGGGCCCCCCTATTGTTTGTAATATACCTCTCAGAAGTTCAGGCCAAAACAAAGGGGTTGTGGGTTTGTTTTGGCTGACTTAAGTATGCTGATGACTGCAAATTAGGTGCAATCATTCACTCCCCAAACAATGTCAATGTACTTCAAGAGGGACTTACACAAACCAATGATTAGTGTCAAAGGAATGGACTCAAATTCAGTGCAAAAATGCATTATCATCCCTTTTGGTAAAAACAATATTCCTGCAGACTATCATATAAATAACAATACCCTAAGTAACAATTCAGCACTGAGAGACTTGGGAATACACATCGACTGTAGCCTAAACTTTGACTACCATGTGTCTACTGTGGTAAGGAAGGCATTCTATGTCGCACATCTCATTAGCAAAGGCATTGCCTCAAGAGTGAAAGAGGTCATAACACCCCTATACTCGATCCTCATTAGGTCAATAATTGAGTACAATGCTCCCTTTGGTATGTACCTTACCAGGCACCTGCAGCAAATTGAGAGACCTCAGAGATTTCTAACCAAGAAAATTTAGGATCTCCAGCACGTCATACATTGACAGACTGAAGTCACTGTCCCTGTACTAAGTAGTGTACAGACGACTTAGTGGAGACTTGTGCCTGGCCTACAGAGCCATCTCAGATCCAAACCTTATGGAAATGCTGCACATCCGCAAGTCAAATGGGACAAGGGTCACCCACTCCAGGGACTTTAACCTGGGCTGCGACATAAATAGGACCTGCTGGAGAGACGGATATGTCTCTCAGAGATTGCCACTCCTCTGGAACAGGTTACCAATTCACATCAAACAAAGCCCCTCAATGACCCTGTTTAAGCATAGCCTGGATGACTGGATGAGAAACTGTAAATTCCTGCCAGGGATTTCTCCTTTGACCCTCCTAGATGTGAGCAGTCATTGCTAACTAAGATCTTGAATTTAGGCAAGATCCTTTATATTTGGTTTCTCTAGTATTATATTGGGAACACACAGCTAGGCTTATAAAGACCTTCAGGTCAATAGCCCAGTAACCACCTATGAACCTAAATGCACTAAATGGTGGTTATTCAAGCTGACTGTGTAAATGCGAAGGCATTTTAAGAATCACACCCACTTGTGGAAAAAGTGTAAAGTAGCTGAAGTTAATCATTAAGTAAGTGCAAAATACTTTGTGAAAACCTTAGGCTTTGTATGATTTCATACATACTCAGATTATGAGGATGAATGCAGTCATGTGCAGACACGCTTGAAAGAGTTAAGGCAAGCTGTGGACAGTGCAGCTTTTATTAATATTAATAAAAAGGGGTTTAATATATAGACACCATTACTTGCTTTCAAGAATGTTAAAGGACAGATAAAGATGACTGAAAAAGGGAAGGCATAAAGAGGAGAACATAGAAGGAAAATATGAAGAGGGTTGTGCTGGAGGAGGTGGGAAAGGAGGGGTGCTATGTTTTTGTTGGGAGACAAACCACCTATTTTTTTATTTTTTTATATAAGAGAGTAGTTTGGGTAGGAATTATGTAAGATGGTGTAATAGAGAGGATAAAGGAAGGACAGGGTACTGAGGAGTCCACCTCACAAAGAAACCCCATCCACAGGACTCATATGTTTCCACTGCCTGATTTTGCAGTGAAGAACCCTGATGTTGAATGGGTCTGGCCTACAGATGTAGAAATGTTAATACATTTGACATTTCTGCCTGCTATGGATTTATCTGTGGTGGTATGGTGGTTGATGGCAACCAGGGCAGCAAGTCTTCAACCTGCTGAAAAGAATCTTGGACTGGCAGAAGGTGTCTCTGGATTATTTGCTTCACTATTTGTTGAACCAAGTACTGAAACTCATGGTCAGTCGGGCTTGCCAGGTTGCCACATGCCAGGATGCCTATAGGACTGGTGATAGAGCCTTAACCCTGTGAGGACATCTCTGGATGGGCAGAGGGTGAACTCTCCCTGACCCATGAAGAAATGCAGACAGTAAATTCACACATAATGTTATTCATCATTCCAGTCTTTATTAGCACTGAATTAAACCCTAACATAGCGAGACAGCTTTAAAAACAGTAATGGAGTAAAGAAGATCTCCATTGCTTTTTTTAAAGCTGTCTCGCTATGGTAAACTCCTTTAACATAGCGCGACACTTTATAAAAAGCAACAATTATTCCTTCTATTATCTTTGTGTATAAATTAGTCTTACAGGTATATTAACAAAATCAGTTAAAGACAGAAAACAGCATTTATTACTTAACATTTCTTTATTCATATTTATGAACATCTTTAGTTTACCTTGCCAGTCTCCTGTTTTGTTGGGCTGAGTTGCACTGTATCAATGACTTAACTCTTTAAAGCATGCCTGTGCATAACCACATTAGTCCTCATAATCTGAGTATGTATGAAATCACACAAAACCTAAGGTTTTCACAAAGTATTTTGCATATACTTAATGATTAACTCTAGACACTTTATACTTTTTCCACAAGTGGGTGTAATTCTTGAAACACTGTTGCATTTACATAATCAGCTTGAATAACCAGCACTTAGTATATTTGCATGTAGGCGTAGTGGTGCTGTTATGTGAAGCTGCATAGAAACTTTTTCCTTAATATTTCTTGCATAATTACTAGAACTACTCTGACATTGAAGTTATTGTTGCACTTGCTTAGTATTTGTGCTTTCTTCTTGAAACATTTCTTTTCATTTTTGAAATATTTTTTCATTTATTAAGCATGGAAACAGTAAAGCACGGATTGTCATACAGACATTACACCTAATTCATCTGTGTTAATATTTCCTTTAATGCAAATTAAAATTGTAGGAGTGCATCTTTCTTCAAATTGTTACACTTTTATATGTATTACATAGTTTATGTGCTTGGGGGAGGGGTGTTGTCTGGAATCTTAGCATACAATCTCAGTGTAGGTTCTACTTTCCACTACGTTTTGCATTCTTACATTGCAATTTTAAATATTCTGTGAATTTTCTTTAGGCAGCACATTTTACCTTATCCTAAAAGGCAGAAGGTGTTCATAAATAAAAATATACCAATTAAAAAGAAGTTTTAACTTAATTCAATATCAGCTTTCATTAAACAAAACATATTTACTGCTACCAATGGATGCAGCACATATAGTTTCTGGCAATGTGTGCTTTGATAATTTGCTGATTAGTAAGTGGCAACATATATGGGAATTTTGTAGAAATGTACAGAGAAGTAATACAACTGGTTATCTCTCATTAAAGTATGTGCTGCATAAATCACTTTATACTTTAACCATTCCCTCCCCCAACTTCCAGTCTGGCTAGGGTGTGGTGCCTCAGTGAGTTCACCCTTCTTGTATGTGCAGTTAGTATTGTGAAACAAGTAACTGTTTTGTACAATGGACATGCTAATGAATATTTTCTGGCATAACAAAATCCTTTCTTTACAAAAATTATCTGCATGTAGTACAGTTAATAAAAGTTAATACCTACTGTGCATGAAATTATGTGGCTTTGCAAGTTTTCTGTTTGTGTATAAATCCATTTTTATACATGAAAAAATAGTACTAAGTACATCTCTTGTTGTATCTTTCGGCTTTTCCCGGTTAGGGGTCGCCACAGCGGAACTTCGGTCCGCTAATGATTGGCAGTAGATTTTTACGTGCCAAGTTGCTGGCCCTGGCGCACAACCTTCAACGAAGGTACTCCCATTCATGCATGTCTCCACACAGAAGACACTCTAGCTGAGAATCGAACAGGACAACATCTTACTGTGAGGCGACAACACTACCGCAGCACCACCACCATAATATATATATATATATATATATATATATATATATATATATATATATATATCTATATATATATCTATATATATCTATATCTATATATATATATATATATATATATATATATATGCATACTTACATATATTTCTTTACTCATACATATATATTTATACACAAAAGTATGTCATCACATAAACATTCCATATTTGTATACAGATGCATTTCTGGCCTATACAAACAAAATCCTTTCTTTATATACATGCATATAAATATTTCAAGCATGGTCATTAATGCCCTTCTAGCCTGCCAATATACCATAATAAGTCTCCAGGCTGTTTTTAAAAATATCTAAACTAACACATGCTTTAATGTAATATGTTAGTCTGCTCCATGCATCAGCTGCTCTCTCAGAGAACCATTTAGTACACTTCCCATTCCTATATAATCTTCTACATAGGTTGTCTGATTATCTCTAATACTTTTTGATAATTCCAAACATTCCCAGAGATAGTTGTCTCTAAATGCCTTACATACCTGAATAAAATCTTCTCTTATATATCTATAAGAGACACTGTACTAGTTGAGATATTTTAGTCTTTCATAATAAGTTACATTTTCACATCCATGGATGCCCTTGGTATATCCCCTCTGTAATCTTCCCAGTTTACTCATGCTTGTATTCTTATAAGGTTTCCCCATTGTTATTCCATAGTCAAGTTTGGGTCTTATGTAACTAACAAACAATGCCTTCATCATCTTTGATTTTCTAGACTTTATAAATCTTTTAATGCAACCTATGATTCTATAACTATCATTAACCAATTGGTTGATATGATTAGAAAAAAAATCAAAGCTTGATCTACCCATATACTCAGGTCCTTAAATGAATCTACAGTTTCAATTACTGTGTGCTGTATTAACTATTCACCTTTCAATTTATGTCTCCCATGTAGTACGAGTGATAACAAAAATTGATATCTACTGTACATGAAATTATGTGGCATTGTAAAAATAATAGTAAGTACACATATATTATATATATATATATATATATATATATATATATATATATATATATATGCATACATTTATTTCTTTAATATATACACAAAAGTATGAAAGTACGTCATCACATAAAGATTCCATATTTGTATACAGATGCATTTTGGCATACAGATATGTTTATGTTTCCTCATGTATTCTAATCCACGAAGAGTCCAGAGTTTATCTAAATAATCCTGTCTTGGTTCATGATTTACTGCTGAGTTCACTGGTAAGAGAAGTTTTATTTGAATTTATATTTTATTTTTACCACTATTTTGCACTGTTTGTAGAAGGAAGGGATAGCTTATAGATAAGAAGATTTATTTTGTTTTATATTTTGTTTAACTTTAATTTTCACTGTTGGTTGTTAGAAATGGATAGGTTTTAGAAAGACAAGCTCTAGCAATCCCAAGGGGCCTAGTCAGCTATATATTCACACAGACTGTAGAGAGGAAAATTCAGGGCATATCTAAGCAATCCTACCTTGGTTTGTGATTTATTGATCTTTACCATTAAAAAGAAGTGCAACTGTGAGTGATACTGAGCAGAAGCTTCTTGGTGCGACGTAAAGGAAGTACAGCTTTTGACTGACTTTCAGAACTTGTATGTTTAGAACAACTCAACAGCTTTACTGTACTTACTTTAGTATTTAGTTGCATATTGCTTGTGAGATTTAGCTTATAGAATTTGATTTAAGTTCTCTTTGAATTTTTTGGTTACTGATTTTGATTATACTTTTCTTTTATAATTTTTTATTCGTTTGAAGCTGGATATGGATTCCTTAAATGAGTAAGCCATTAATGATTTGCTAAAGTCACAAATATCTTGTACAGTGTAATAAATGCTATACATATCTAAAGGTAATACCTGATAACACTGGTGATCTGTGTTCCTCCTGTAAAAAGTTGGATGATTTGCTTACCATTAGAAGTAAATCTAGAGTTACTGATGATGATTGCACTTGTGCAAGTGGAATGGCTTGGAGAACTGTTGTTACACATATTAATGACTGGACTGGTGACATAATAATGTTAGACAAAGAGCAAATGGAGCACGTTTAGGAAATGATGTGTCTATTGTCTGTAAAGATCATTCAACCCCTGTGAAACAGGATGATGCCCCTGACAACTATGGAATTCTGAATGCAAGTGTTAAGCAATCTAAGGATTCAGAGTGTTTAGAAGGAAACAATAAAAAAAGAAAGAAAGGGAAAAGTTCACAACAAATAACATGGAAGAAAAAGAAACTGATAAATGTCTGTAAAGTAAAGAGAATATGTACTAAAAATGACTCTGCTTTGTCACGTAAAACACAGATTACAGGGAATGATAACATTTTTCTATCAGAAATCTTTCAATATACAGAAAAAGGCATATTTTTTTCCAAAAGAGAAGGTAGGAAAAACAGGCAAGGGGCAGGTGAAAAGGAAGAAATCAAAACTGAACGTGGAAGGATTGAAGAACATTACTGTAAGAAAAAAAGAAGAGAAAGACAGATTTTGACTACATGCCTCAAGCTGTGGATGTACAAAGCTAGCTGGATGAGAACTGCATGCTTGCAAATTTAATATGCAATGAAAACAGTGAGATTAATAAGACTAATGATGATGAAGATCATTCCTTTGTAACAATTAATAGAGCAGATATTATTGTGTTAGAAGTTGAAGATTCTTCAGATCTGGTCAGAAAAAGATATTCTTGTAATTTCAGATTCTATTATTAGAGGAACTGATAGTTACATTTGCTGAGAAGTTAATGAACATTGAATAGTGTTATGCCTGCCAGAAGCCAAAATAGAAGACATGAGACAAGCCTTGGAACATCTTAATTTAAGGAAGTATGGATCTGTTTTTAGAAGTATGGATCTGTTTTTATTCATGTTGGTACAAATGATCTCATCCACAAGGACTCTCTGACTGTTAGTAGGGAACATACAGCCCTATTAGGTAGTAGAGCTTATACTGGTGTTAGGATGTATTTTTCACAAATCACATATAGAAAGGATAGTCAGGTCACCGTGAATGAAAAGATTATTTTTGGGGTAAATACCTACATGGAAAAAATGTCCCATTTTAAAAAAAGCAAATGTGTAGAGCATTCAAGCCTAGTTTTGGGAATATGTGTTCAGACAGGATGGCGTACATTTGTCAGGATCAAGGAAGAGAATTTTTGCAGCAAATATTTTGCAATATTTGACAAACACTAGGTAGGATTTTTGCCAGGCTGAAAATTTAACAGTTCACAGATAACAAGATTTGATGCATCTCTGGTGGTTGTTAATGCTAGGCGCATTAATAATTTTTTTTTTTATTGCAAAAGTTGTTATGTTCCCACAAGATTGATGTTATTATTTGTGAAACATGGTTAAAGAACAATGACTGGAAACCAGTTCTGTCAAGGTATAAATGTGTTTACTATAACAGACATTCTAACAATCAGGTGGAGATGTTATGATGGGGATTAAAGATAGCTATGAGACCTGTGATTATTACATGTTCAGTGATAACACCAATACTATAGCCTGTGTGTAACTATGACAATAAAGACAACCCTGGAACATATAACAATTTTTGGAGTGTATAGACCACCAAAGTCAAGTGCTGATGACCTAGAGGAATTCATACATTTCTTCCATGAAACACAAGAGGGAAGAATAATATTAGCTGGGGACTTAAATTTACCAGAAACAGATTGGAATAATATTTATTCAGCAACATTAGTAAGGAAATTATTCACAACATATGTTCAGGAACAACAATTGCTTCAGATTGTAAAAAAAAAAAACTACCAGGGAATGAAACATACTAGATGTTGTGTTCCTAAAGAAATGATTGTTGCTTCAAGTCAAGTTTTACCACCGTCGATGTGCAGTGATCATGGGGGTTATAAAGGTTAACTTGTTGCTAGATGATTCTGCCAAACTGAAATCTAAACCAATGTATAGAAAATTAATTACAGATTATATGGATGTGAAACAGTTACTATGTAAAACTAACTGGAGTGATGTGTTCAGAGGAAAAACTACAGATGGAATGTGGAAAGTTTTGAAGAAAAATTGAGTGCAAAAAATAAAAAAAAAAAAACTTTAACATCAGGCTCTAGGCATACAACGTCAGGGAATATATTTCCATAGGAACAAGGTACCTGATTAAGGCAATAGACAAAAAATATAAGAAATGGAAGCGAGTTCAAACTATAAATTTGAAAACTGAAATAAACAAGCTGAACAAACAAATTAAGCATAGTGTGAGACAAGATCAAGAAAAATTTGAAGAAAATTTATATAAAGATATTGAGGATTATAGGAAACCTTCTTATAGATATGTAAGTTGAGGAATGAGTAAAGACATACTAATTGATAAACTGTGTAGATTCTAAAATGTATTCTCAGACACAATGGATTATAGATATATTGACAAAATCTTATGCAAAACAGTTTGGCTCCATGAAGGGGTGATAAGTGACATCCAGGTAACCTCAGATACTGGAATCAAATTTGATTATATTGAAAAAGAACTGGACAAACTGGATCCAAACAAAGCACAGGGAGGAGACAGAATTAGTAATAATGACCTGAAAACACTTCAGCAAGAACTTACAGTACCGTTATATCTGTTATTTGCTATGACATATAAATATGGAGAGATTCCTCAAGATTGGAGACATGCGTTTATTAAACCTGTCTTTAAGGGAAAGGGGAGTAGAACAAACCCAGAGTCATATTTATTTAACATTTGTTGACTGGGAAAGTCTGACTAGGACAGAGCCTATTTTCAGCAGAGGCCTGGGGAGAAATGCTCCAGATGTATGTCTTTAGATTGTGGGAGGGAACTGGAGTACCCAGAGGAAACCCACATGAATGCAGGGAGAACATGCAAACTCCACACATAAGGCACCCTAGCTGAGAATTGAACCGGAGAACCTCTAGCTGTGAGGCGACAACATTAATCACTACACCACTGCAACACCCAAAAGTATATTAAAAATATAGACCTGGAGTCTACCTTCATGTTGTGGAAAAACAATGGCGAAAGTAATACTGGATAAGTAATTGTCAAAATTGGATAGCTTGGGACTTGAAGCCATATATTAGCATGCATATGTTGAAAATAGATCTATTACCACCTGTAACATGATGTTCTATAACAATATAACAGCTATGGATGAAAAATTGTGCTGTGATGTAATTTATATTGAAACATTGTGCTGTGATCTAATTTATATAGATTTAACTTCAGCATTTGACAGGGTCTTTCACAAAACACTGAAACATAAATTAGAACAACTAGGTATTGATGTACGCTTGATAAGATGGATAGCTGCATGGCTTAGAAATAGGACATGGCAAGTATCATACAGCAACTGGATAGGTGAAATTCTTGGTTACAGTCAGGGTGTCCCACATGGCTCTGTCCTAGGCCCTTATTTGTTTATATTGTATCTTTCAGACCTAACATTTTCATCTGAGGTGTTGTACAGTCTGTATGCAGATGACCTGCAATTGGGTAAACTGATTACATGTGTTATAGATAAGACATGTTTGGAAACAATCTTGACTAAATTGAACACTTGGGTATAGGAGAATAATATGCTGATAAATACATCAAAAACTAAGCATATGAGATTTGGGTGACAGAAATTGAAAGGTGAATATTTAATACAGCACACAGTGATTGAAACTGTGGAATCTGAAGTAGGAACTTCATTTGTCAGCAACCTTTGGGATACGGATCCGAGCCAGCAACTTTTACCACAGCATAGATCCGAGTTCCTAGCTCCTCCCTTTACCCATAATCCCCTGCCAACCCTAACTGACCTCAGATCTAGTTTGCCGCGCTTCAAGCCAACAAGCTGGATTTTGAGCTCCTGGCATTTGGAAGATTTTTTGTGAAAAAAAGCTAAGAAATTTTATTTTTTCTTGTGTGATTGAGTGAGTTTGTGTAGGTTCCCTCTTATGTATCTAATTTTTGTTAAATTTTTTTCCTCCCTACCCTCGCTGTTCCGTAGTGTGTGTTTGTGGTGTGTTAGGAGCCTAGTGAGTGTGGTTTACGTTAGACATGTCGGAGGTCCCTAAAGCCATCTTTTCAAAATGTACCGAGTGTGGCCATAAGCTCTCACTGGCAGATGGCCACACTCGGTGCGTTAGGTGCCTTGGGGTTGAACACCTCTCTTTGGGATGCACGATTTGTGCAGTGTTCAACCCCAGGGTACTTAAGGACCAGAGATCGAAGCTGATTCTGGCAGGCCTTTTGCCCTCGGACTCTGCTCCGACCTCCGGTTCTTCGGTGGCCACTACCCAGTCCTTGGTAGCGACCACCCCTGCCTCCCTCCCTCTGGTCGGGACTCAACCTCCTGTTTTGGCCCCAGAGGATAGGGAGGCCGAAAAACCAAAAAGAAGGAGAAGCACCATAAGCGGCAGGCCGAGGACTCTTCCTCGGCCCCGCCCACCAAGCGGGCTTTTCCTTCCAGGGTTTCTGGATCGCCTCCTCCTCGGCTCCGGTCCCCTTGTTTTTCACCGGGACCTGGGAAGGAGGCAACCCAGTCCCCGTCAAGGTCATCGAGGCATCACTCTAGGTCTGCCTCGGTGGCCTCTTCGAGGTCTACTTTTAGCATGTCAGATGCAGACATGGACCGGATGATGAGGAGGTTCATCCAGGCCCAGCTGCAGATGGGAGTGCTCTTGCCTCCCCCCCCTCTGGGGGGGAGCTCGACCCCTTTTTTTGCCCCAATCGCTCCTTCTCCATCCCGCTTCCCAGGTTCGGAGCACTCAGAGCCGAGCCAGGTCGGATCCGGGGGTATGTCAGAGCCGACAGTACTAGTTACTTCGGCTCCAACTGGTCCCTCAAGTTTGTCGGATCCAACCTCTTGGAGCCGTGGGCGGAGCTTCAGATCCTAGGGACTTTGTGTGACTTTGGCTCCATCCCGGTTGGAGCACATGGGTCCTTCGGATCCAAGGGTCTCGGCCCCGGATCCGGTCCCCGCCTCGGATCCGAGTGGGAGCAGACTCTCAGAGCCTATTGAGAGTAGCTCCCCCTTGGCTTTCGCGGTGGTGGAAAAGGCACTGTTGAGTGTATCCGGACCCCCGGTCCTGGCTTCGGCACCTCCCTGCACTCCCTCTCAGCTGGTCCGGGCTCCCATCACCCGGCCTTCGGGACAGCCTGCTTCAACGTCTCTGGGTGTTCCTGCGGAACGTGATATTGCTGGTGAGTCTTCCTCGGACAGCCCCCCTAAAGAGGTACCTCACAAAGCCAAGTGTAAGAGGAGGAACATGGATTCCCCTGAGTCCCTTACTGAAGATACTGACTTAGATGAAGGGGAAGGATCCCCAAGGTCACCCCCCTGAGGATGTCTCCTTTGGAGACATCATGGAAATGCTCAGGATTGGGGGGGGTCTGCCCCTAAGGCTTCCTCCGATGAGTCCGTATTCCTAGAGGCGTTCGAAGCAGGGCCATCTACCTCTTGGGTGTCCCCTCCCCCCGATCCCCTGGTGGACCTTATTGCCACCAGGGCTTGGAAGGAGCTGAACACTGTGGAGCCTATCCCCAAGCTCCCGGACAGGATCCTGAGTCCCCCTGCTGAGAGAACCCACTGGAGCAGAGGTCCCCTTGTGGATGCCATGTTGGTGGCAGCGGCCACGAAGAGAGAGCTGGCTCAGGAGAGCTCTGCGGTCCACCCTTCGACTAAGGACTCTCGAGCGATGGACCACCTGGGGAAGTGGGTCTTTAGTTCAGCAACCTTCACCATGAGAGCGCTGAACTATATGGCACACGTCATCCGGATGCAGCGGGATCTAATAAAAGAATACGCTGCATCCCCCCCTAGAGTCCATGTTGGAAGGAGACAAGCATCTGTACTCCTCCTGAATGTCTACTCTATGCTCAGTTTCTAATACCTCTATGCGGCTTTTGTCACATGCCACTGAAGGAGCCGCTAGAGCCGGCGGAGCCGGCCTGGTAATCAGATGTCAGGCCTGGCTCCGACACTGTGACTTCTCGGAACCCTTTAAGGCGTCATTCGCGAATGCCCCCTTTGATGGTTCTGCACTTTTTGGCAAAACCGTTCACGACACCTTAGTCCAGAGTGAGAAAGACGGGAAGATGTTGTCTGCCGTCGGAGTCCGCTTCTCTGCTCCCCAGAGGTCCTTTTCTAAGAACCAAAAGGGTCAGAAGAAGATGTGGTTCTGAAAATCGCATCAGTCCCAGTCTGCTCCAGACAACCAGTCCTCTCATGGCAGAGGAGGACAGGGAGGACGCCGCCCAAGAGGCTGAGGGGGTCCCAGAAACTTTGGGTCCAGAGAACCCTTCTCTGAGAGGCCCACGCAGAACCCCTGAGGGGTTGCCCGGCTGCTCCACTCTGGAGGCAGTCGGGGGGCATCTTTCGAAGCTCCTAGCAATGTGGGAGTCCATAACAACAGATCGCTGGGTGCTTCGCATCATATCCAGAGGTTACCAAATTCCCTTTATTGTAACCCCCAAAATCAGAAGCCTCCCCGACATACCACCCAATCAGAGGGAGGCAGCTGCTACAGAAATTCAGCAGCTTTTACAAAAAAGAGCCATCCAACCCGTCCCCCCAGATCAGTTCGGATCGGGGTTTTACTCCAGGTTCTTTCTGGTGCCAAAAAAGATGGGGGACTTGAGACCCATCCTCGATCTCTCTTTCCTGAACTTGGCAGTACCCAAAGAAAAGTTCTGAATGGTCATCTTACAATCTATTCTCCCCCTATTACGAGAGAACGATTGGATGTGCTCAACAGACCTCAAGGATTCGTACTACCACATTCTAGTGGACAGACGCTCCAGGAGGTTCCTCCGCTTCCGGCTGGGAGCCAGTCATTTTCAGTTCAGGGCCCTTCCTTTCAGTCTCAGCTCAGCCCCCAGGGTGTTCACCAAAGTCTTAGCAGTCATAGCGGTCCACCTGAGGCTTCAGGGAATTCAGGTCTTTCCGTACCTGGACGACTGGCTCCTCATCGCCCCAACAAGGCATCTACTCTGTTCAGGCAGGGATTACTTCCTCGACCTTGCTCCACATCTAGGGTTAACTATCAACATGACCAAATCTTCTCTAGTCCCCTCACAGGTGATAGATTTCATAGGGGCCAGATTAAACTCCAGGGTAATGCTTGCCTTCTTAACCCCCGATCGGCTTCAGAACCTGAGGTTGCATGTCAAGGCCATTCTCATTCTTTCCGCTCCACCTGCGGAATTGATCCTGAGGGCTCTAGGGTCCATGGCGGCAGCTATTCCTGTACTACCCCTAGCCCGCCTAAATATGAGGGTTCTACAATGGACCCTCCAAGTACAATGGTCCCTGTCTCGCAACTTCCTGTCTCACCCTATTCCCCTAAGCAGGGCTTGCAGAACGTCGCTCATGTGGTGGCTCCGGTCCCCGAGTCTCCACATAGGACGACCATTTTCGATGCCTTCCCCTGTCACCACAGTGACCACGGATGCCTCTCACCTGGGGTGGGGGGGGCACTATTCAGGCAGAATGGTCCAAGGCACATGGAACGACACAGAGACCTCCTTGCATATCAATGTCCTAGAGATGAGGGCGGTGCTTTTGACGTTGCAGGCACTTCACAGCCTTCTACCGATTGGGACAATTGCAGTACAGATGGACAACATGTCAGTTGTCTGGTACATCAACAAACAGGGGGGAACCAGGTCTTATCCCCTTTGTCGCGAGGCCATGAGAGTGTGGGAATGGGCGATTTCCACCAACCGCTTTCTTATTGCAATGCACATTCCGGGGCGGTCCAACATTCTAGCAGACAGGCTCAGTCATTCGATCCTGACTCCGTATGAATGGTCTCTCAATCCCCTAGTAGTGAAACAAATATTTGCCCTATGGGGGCAACCCTGTTGCGATCTTTTTGCCTCTCCTTCAAATACCAAATGCAAAAGTTATTTCGCTCTAATTCCCCCTCAGGGGGAGTCCCCGAGAGACTCTCTAGTACATGCTTGGCCTCCCGGTCTCCTTTATGCTTATCCCCCGTTGCCTATGATGCTGAAACTCCTACAGAAAGCCAGTCGGCTGGGGAGCAAAATGATCCTCATTGCCCCATTCTGGCCTCATCAAACATGGTTCCCGTACCTGTGGTCTCACCTAATTCATCCACCATGGATTCTAGATCCACTCCCGGATCTCATTACCCACCCTCTGGGTCTCCAGACCCCCAACCTGGTCAACCTCAAGCTGACGGCTTGGTTGCTCCAGTTCCACTCCTGATTAGGACTCCCGGAATCTCCTCACCAGTCAAAGCCATCCTAGTAGCAGCACATAAACCTGCCACCAGAAGAGTCTATTGAAGCAAGTGGAAGCGTTTCTCCATCTGGGCGGAGCACCATCACTTGGACCCTTTTGCGGCGCCTCTCACGTCGGTTTTGGAGTTCTTAACTACCCTCTTTCATCAAGGGGCTAGCTGCTCTACAGTCAAGGTACAACTGGCAGCAATTTTGCATTATCATGTAGGGCATGAATCAGGCCCTCTGATGACTGCTAAGCTTTGTAAAGCATTCCTCAAGGGTACTTTCCTTCTCAGACCTCCAGTCAGGGAGGTAGTACCCCCATGGGATTTGTCCTTGGTCCTCCAAGCCTTGCCTAGCCCCCCTTTCGAACAGGCAGCCACGGTTGATCTTAAATATCTCTCTTGAAAAACAGCCTTCATAGTGGCCATTACTTCAGCTAAAAGGGTTTCTGAACTTCAGGCTCTATGTGTTAAGCCGCCTTATTTGTCTTTCCACCCGGATAGAGTTTACCTCAGGATCAATCCGTCTTTTCTGCCTAAGGTGTCTTCAGAAGCTAATATTAATCAATCTTCCCGTGTTCTTTCCCCATTACCAGAACAAAGGAGAATATAAACTGCATTCCTTGGATGTGCACAGACAATTACATTTTTATACTCATCGAACTGCTGGTCATAGGCAATCTGACCAGTTGTTTGTCTCCTTTGCCAAAACAAGTTTAGGCAAGTCAATTACTAAAGTTACTCTATCACGGTGGATAGCTAATTGTATCCTCTTAGCATATCAGGGTTCGGGAAGGCCTGCACCTCAAGGGGTTCGAGCCCATTCTACTAGGGCCATCACTGCTTCGGCGGCTTTTAAATCTAGGGTTCCCTTAGATGATATTTGTTCCACAGCCACTTGGGCCTCATCTCATACCTTTATCAGCCATTACAAACTGGATGTCGTCTCCAGAGGTAGGGCGTCCTTTGGCTCTGCAGTGCTCCGGAATGTTCTTCCATAAAGGCCACCCAGGATTCAGGTAGCTGGGGACTCTGTCCCAAAGGTTGCTGACAAATGAAGTTCCTACTTCAGATTTAGAAGTTATGTACTCACCATAACGTTCCATTTGAGTAGGTATCTTCATTTGTCTGCAACCATCCCCCCCTCCTTCCCCCTGACCTTTAGGATCTCTCTTGGATTAGCCCCTTCCGGGGCACCTTTATATTGCTTATATCGGGCAAACTTGATCTGAGGTCAGTTAGGGTTGGCAGGGGATTATGGGTAAAGGGAGGAGCTAGGAGCTCGGATCTATGCTGTGGTAAAAGTTGCCGGCTCGGATCCGAGATCGGATCCGTATACCAAAGGTTGCAGACAAATGAAGATACCTACTCAGATGGAACGTTATGGTGAGTACATAACTTCTAATTCATTTAAAGACCTGGGTATAATGGTAGAGCCATCTCTGAGTTTTGCAAATCATATCAACCAATTGGTTAATGATGGTTATAGAACTATAGGTTGTATAAAAAGATTTATAATGTTTAGGAAATCAGAAATGATTAAGTCATCATTTGTTAGTTACATTAGACCCAAACTTGAGCATGGAATAACAATATGGAAACCTTATAAAAAAACAAGCATGAGCAAACTGGAAAGAGTACAGCAGAAATATACCAAGGACATCCATGGATGTGAAAATTTAAGTTATTATAAAATATTAAGATATCTGAACTTGTACAGTGTTTCTTATAGAAGAGATCTTATTTGGGTATATAGGGCATTTAGAGACAACTATCTTTGGGAACATTTGCGATTATCAGCAAGTACTAGAGAATCACCAGACAACCTATGTAGAAAATTGTATGGGAATGAGAAGTGTACTAATTGATTCTCTGAGAGAGCAGCTGATGCATGGAACAGACTATTAAATTACATTTTTAAGAAGAGCCTGGACACTTATTATGGGAACAAGTGTTTTGGTATATTGGCAAGACAGAAGGGCATTAATGCCCATGCTTGAAATATTTGTATGTTGTTGTTGTTTGTCTTTCGGCTTTTTCCTGGTTAGGGGTCACCACAGCGGAACTCCGGTCTGCTAATGATTGGCAGTTGGTTTTTATGGTGTCGAGTTGCCAGCCCGACGCCGAACCTTCAATGAAGGCACACCCATTCAACGCATGTCTTTCGAACACCCACTCAACCGCGGGGAGGACATGCAGACTCCACACAGAAGGCACTCCCAAACCAAGTATGTATGTATGTATAATTACATATAGAGACATGTTTGCAGTTATGCATAAATGTCTTCTAGTACATACCTTTATTTATGAAACATTTTTATTTTTATCTTTTTAAACCTATGTTTGATATAATTTAAAAAAAAAATATTCTGGCATTCTTGCTGTCACTTGATCTACCTACTCAGCCAGCTAGTCAGGCCTATGTTTCTGTAGGTCATTGTACCTGGGTCGGCACTTTGGACTAGAACAGGTGATCCCTGTCAGGGTTAACAGATGTTCACCCATCTCTTGTGAGATGTCAATTTTCTTCCAGTCCAGGCCTTGAAGACAGGATTCACTCTTATCCAGATACAAATCCGTAAAAATAGAGAGCACAATCTTGATATCTTTGTAAGATCTTTATCAGATCAGCTCAGAGCTTGGCTTCATGCCTTCATAGGTGCTGCCACTATTTGAAGTGCCAGTACCAGAATGAGGTATGCAAGTTCAGGGCTGTGGTGCATAGGTTTTGAACCCCACCCTCTGGAATGTGGCATTACCTGACAAACAAACAAACAAAAAATATTACCTTGTAGGGACATTACTACTGGAACTGATATTACTAGCAAGTGTGGTTTAACCAAATTGCTTTGCCACATGCTGTTTTTAAAGGAATACTTTCACATTTCTTTTTCAATGTATACAATATTCAGTCATGAAATCATTACTTTACTTTGCTTACATCTATTTCTGCTTATATGATTAATTTTGTTATTTTATATGGGCAGTATACCTGGTGGGGATCATACCTATCAACTGTATAGATTTTTGCAGAATGTCCAGATTTTTGCCTCATATTATTGGTCTGTTTTTCATATAATTGTGGTTTTCTGGCAAATTAGTGGTAAATCATTAAAGACTGAAGTTAGAAAATAATGAGAAACATTTGAGTTTCAGACTTCATGCCCTTCAGAAAATTCATGCTAATGCAAAACCAACAGATTTAAGTCTACTTTCATGTTGTGGAAAAACAATGGAGAAAGGAATATTGAATAAGTTATGAGAAACATTTGAGTTTCAGACTTCATGCCCTTCAGAAAATTCATGCTAATGCAAAACCAACAGATTTAAGTCTACTTTCATGTTGTGGAAAAACAATGGAGAAAGGAATATTGAATAAGTTATTGTCAGAATTTCTAAATTTGTAAGAGCAATATTTAAAATGTTCCCTATTTTGGGGCCTTTGTCCCACTTTTATTTATAGCCTTGTCCAGCTTTCTTGCTCTAAGAAGTTGAGAGGTATGGTGGGAGTGCATTAATTTTGCCTTTTCAGTATTCCATTAATGTAAATCATTTCCATTTACCTATTTTTTTTTGTTTTAATACAGAAATAAATTGCACTGTTTATGTAATTATGAGTTTGTATTGTGTACTGAATGATTTCAGGTAATGAGGGGTATCACAGTATGCAGGACGGCCACTGATTACACCTCATGAACATGCAGACCTGAAGAAATCTGACTTTATTTCTTTTTCCGCATCATAAGGATTTTTGAGAATTCCTAGGGTTGTTCATATATTCCCAAGGACAGTTGAGGTGTGCTGGGCATCCACAAGTACATATACAAGGTGTACTTAGATGGATTAGTGATTTATGCAATAACTGTAAATAATCCTAACTTGCACAAGACATGTGTAAATGCTGCCAAACATACTCAAATAAGTTTAAGATTACCATATTAACTTACCATCACTTGGCTTTAGGAAATTGTGAACTTATTCAATTAAGAAGACAGTAATAAAAAAAAAAAGAAATTGGTTAAAAACAAAATTAATTTTAGATAGCATTGTGTTTACTAGGAATAATGTGTACTTTATAGATCTGACAGTGAGATGCAAATGATTCATGTATTTATTAAGGATATGACTGATACATAAATGGGAGCTCAGGACAGCAGCACTGAAATGGAGTACAGAATAACTGCAGTGTGAAAGTTATTTTGGAGGCATTTACTGCATATAAGTGTATACTTTGAAATTATCAAAGTCTGATGTACTGCATTTTCTCCAGTGTATTTTTGTGTCAGGATACATAGTGCTTTACTGGGGGATTTCTGTTTAAATGGAAAATGGCAGTATAAATACAGAAAAGTGTTAGGGAAGGGATAACAGTTTGTTAGCAATGGCATTACATGAGAATGTAATGTTAAGTACTTGCAGTGCTGCTACGAATGTGTTGACGATGCTGTGCAGGTTACTAACTGACTGAATCTGTACTTGTAGTTTGTGTATATAATATGGGGGCTGTGTCATTAGGCATGTTTTTTGCACTTAGATCTTTGATTTATTTGTGATAACAGCAGGCATGCTTTCATTGCTGTGTTTTTTGGCTGATGAGATAAAAAATGTCAGTTCATGACTTTGGAAAGTTGTTTTAGGTAGCTGAATGATGCAGCAACAGGGATCAAGACAGAGAAAAGTCAACTTTAGCCACAATGGCAACCATGTCCTTATAGCAGCCATTAGGACATATGGCTAATGCCTTTTTGGAAAAAAGAGGACCCAAAGAAGCCGAGAGGGCAAAGGCACGGATATGGATTATGGATAATAATGCAGTTGGTGGAAGGAAATGTACTTTTAACACAGTGCAAGAAGAACACCAATGATATGGTAGGATGTGCAAGATCCAAGGCAGAATGCAATTACCCATAGCTATACTGGGGGGGGGGGGGGCTCTAAAACTCATTCCTGTAACACTTAATAAGAAATGCTTCTTCTCCATTTGTGGGGATGATTATGAGACAAACGAGAACGGCACTAGATTAACTAGAGGTGGGGTGGATATTGGCTGTTACCTACAGACATTTGCTCAGGAAGGTTTATTTCACAACAGAAGGATGAGATGCAATGATTAACTGTAACATGACCATAACTAGTAATAAGTGAACCCACCACTTCAGCACATTATGGTATTGATTAACACAGCATGCATATTAAGTGTCCTCCCCAGTATATTACCCCACCATCTGAGTAGTAATGTATTCAATTAATTCTTTGCAGAATCAGCAGCAGAAACAAACACTTCCAGTATACTAATAAATTTAGGGAATATCAGCAGCAGAATGCCTGATGATGATGATGATAACATTATTGTATTTATGAGACAGCCAGAGGAAAGTGGTACACAGCTGCCAAGTTTAATGACAGGCTCCCATGCTCCATAACATGTTAGTAACTCTGCAGGAAGGGATACTCGGTCATAAAGTCAAGCACAGGGTGATATTATACTACAGATTGTACAAGGAGCAATTCTATGCACCTCTACACCAGTATCTCCAAATCTGTAGGAATACCTTATGCAGAATGTCAGAAATTCTTTACAAAGGGGTGCCAGGTGCAGATATTTGTCACAGCTGCCACCAGAAATATGCAAATCATTGGCTGCCCAGCAGCAAATGTGCTGTGACATTGTTAAGGCAATGTTCACTGCCATAAGGAGCCTGCTACAAATGTTTAGAGTCCTCCATCATTTATGTGAGGATTTCCATCACTACATAAAAGTGGCAGAGAGTAGGGATAATGTCACAATCACATTGATCTGTATTATGGTTCCACACCAAGATTTAGCAGCCAGCTCCATTTGTACACTGATGAAGACTTACCAGAGTCAAAAATGAGTCAACGTTGGAAGAGGAAGATGACATGGTACTGTCCAGACATGGGGGCATATCGCTTTATACCGCAAGGGCTTTGTAAGAAGGTGGTGCTGCTGCTACTGGGGTGGAATTAAACACAACAGAATTCATGCAAGACAAGTCAGTGTTCATCACCATGTAGTACAACCTCTCATTCGAGGTACTGGTCCTGGAGCACTGTGACATCAGTATCTGTAGGATCACCTGCATTGAGCAGGCCATGCCATTGCACCAAGTCACCATCTACTTCACAGGACAGCCCCTTCTCAAGGTCTCATGTAGCTTAATCTATGCTATCCTTTCAAGATATCATGCATGGCACATTTGACCTTGATCTGCTGTGATTGAAGCTACATCACTCAAGTTTTTATAACTATACTTCTAAACAGAAATGTCAAAGTTTAACTGTAAAGGCAATGAGTTATTAATAAAAAAGTAAAAAAAAAAAATAAAATAAAATAAAAATTTGCAGAATGAATGAGTGCAGACTGTAACATTATTAACTCAAGCATCTGCATGCGTTTGAGTTCAATAATGATATTACTTAGAAGTAAAGGAAATATCTGGAAAGAAAGCTGTATGTCCTAACACTCAAAGTATTCTTATTTACATCAGTAAAGGCCAATTATAATCACAACTTTCAGTTCAGCAATGGTACAGCTGAGAAATAACCATAGAATACCAGTTAAAAAATTAAGGAAAAGACTGCATGATTATCCTGTCATGTTAACTAGCACTGTTGCCACTTCACCCTTTGCACTGCACAAATGATGATTTATGTCTCTGAAGACATAACTTGTGTATGAGAAAATGAAATAATCTGATGTACAGTAACTTAAGAAAGGACTCATAAGTCAATTTGAATATGTAATACTAACACTGATGAAAAGTTGCATAATACTAAAAAAGCCTGTGAAACATTTTCCATTAAACTGCTAAGTATGAACTCATGTTAAATAATGAAATAACACTTTTTATTCAGTTTACAACCTCATGAGAATCTGTATGTGCATACTAAAGTACACCACCTAAACAGAATGTCTTGGAAAATCAGTTAAAAATATATAATTATTCTGTCATACCTTATGGCATCACTAAACAGGTGTCAGTGAGCACTTAGGCTTGACTTTTACTGAAAATAATATGAATACCTGTTCTGAAATAAAAAAAATATTTAAAGATGACAAAGGAAACACTAACTGGAATGTAATGGTCTATAGTTCTGGACTAGATACCTCCTCTTCACCTGTGCTGTCATATGCTGCGCACTAGCCTGTTGCATGGGGTTCCCTTTCTACTGCAGCCAACTGGTCATCATTAATCACAGTAGGGTTGGAACTGGCAGCTGCAGTGACAGGGTGGGGTCAATTCACCACCAGCCTGGTGCATGATCATGTTATGAAGACTGAAAGAGGCAGTAAACATTCTACATGCAGTAGCTGGGTCTTATTGAAGAGCACCTTTTTAGCATTCCAAAACATGTTCAATGACAGTACATGTCTGGGACAGGGCTGTAAATTTTTTTTTCTGCAGCCCCACTTGGATTTCTCACTGGTTTCATAAGACATGGTCACAGTGGATATCAAGCACCATCTGGGAAATAAAAGATAGGAAAGAGACAAAACAAAGAAGATGGGTTTATTCAGCATTACATTTTACAATTTGCAGAAAAATATGGAAACACCAGACCACAGCAGATAGTATCAAATAAAACTCCAAAGTTTAATCCACAGTACAAAAATGGTGAGCGCTTTCATAGCCAGAGCTACTTTATGAGACAACTCAATAAACTCCACAGGGATTTTTTTAAAAACAGCAACAGCCTATCAGTGTCAGTTTCCAATAAACAATTAGCTTAATAGCCACTGATTTAAAGGAGAAGCACTAGATAGAGACATAATATCAACTAATAAAACATTAAAATGAATAAAAATACATAAAAGTGCATATATAGAGACTTTATCTGCATAGTGGCTTATTAACCAAATGATTAAATACTTAAAAATGATAATAAAAAAATATTTTTCTCTTACCAGCAAGATGACCACTGGTCATCCTACAATACAGGAATAAGTGGCAGAGTGAGCTAGTGTGACAGATATGGGAATCATGTGCACTGCCAAGATGCTGTGCACTTATACTGGTGATGCACCCCCATGCATCACAAACTACCTGGCAGTTGACAGAATGGTAGCCCTTCCTATTGTAGTACAGATCCCCCCATGAACCAGATGGGGCCCTAATTGTAACATGGGTACAATCTATCTCACCAAATACCTCAGGGCAATATGCCACCCCAAAAAGGCATGCATAGTCCAGGTTCTGTCTTAAGGTGACCCCAGGAAATATATGTACTGATTCAAATGTGCAAGAGTACATTCAGAAACTGCTGAAGTGTCTTTAGGACAGAAGCCTTTGAGATACTCATTGTGTCCCCAATCTCTTTCTGGAAGGTCCCAGTGGCAACTATAGTGAGGCCTATACATATACATACCTTAGTATCCACAGGGATGGGAAGGCCAAGCATCCCACCAGTACCCATATGGGGTCATACATGCTCACTAAGACTCTTATAATATCCCTGTCCAGTCTGGATCTCCTGATTTTCAAAATTATAATGTGCTGCTCTCTGCCTGTATCCCCACCTTCATATCCAGGGAATGACACTGGGAGCAAGTGGTTTTAGCACAGCCAAGACAAGCATCTCACACAGAGAAATAGCAAGGCTAACACAAAAAGGACAACAACAGCATCGTGGATTGCAAACAGATAGAGAAGGAGCGAATCTGCCTTTTTTTGCAGATGTTGAGGAAACATGACAATGTATAACTATGAATCACAAACAAGTGGGAGAAGAACATATTAGCATATTTGGTTTTACATCATTTCTCATTTACATCTCAATATAACTTTATTTGCTTAGGCCTATTCATGGCCCTCGTGCATTGGCGTAAATAGCCCCTGTTAATCATGCCTTTACTGCCCTTCTTTGTAAAATGTGCCAATCGCCTTTACACATTCATGTAATGTCCATGAATCCCACTGAGGTTCTCTTATTACCAGTTTCACAAATTCTTACCAACCTATCCTATATCTTCTAACCACTCCAACACAACTAAAATCTGGCTCACTCGCCTAACTACTACTTACTGTTTTAATTATCTATCCACCATTCTCTCTCTCTGTTATTGACTCAGAATTTAACAAAACACAAGCCTCTTAGCTTCCCTTAAGGACTCCTCTCGAACCTCTTGTAAGAAAAAATCCAAAAACAAGCAAAACAGAGTCCAAACTGGCCGTAATCTTTTATTATAAAACGTAAGCACTTTCAGGTTAAAAAACCCTTCATCAGACAAACTTCACATAATCATGACAGTCTTTAAATATTAAAACATTTCTGAAAGGAACCAATTACTTTCTATACTTCACCCGCCTTTTCTTTAAGGCTGGTTTTAAAGGTACAGAACTATTTAACCCAGGTAGGTTGTCAGCAGCCAACTGTATGATCCATCTTAACTCTGCATACTCTGTATCATTGACAATGTCCCCTCCCCCTTTTTTCATCTGTGCAACATGCAGAACCATAAAAACAAAAATATGATCTGGAAAGCTGGAAACATGCTGGTACAGTGCATCATGTTTATCCTTCTGTCTAATAAATGAGAAATGGTGCAATATTATTGTTTTTAACTTACAATTAGTTTTTCCAACATAAAAACTCAGACATGACTTGCAGCATGCCAAGTAAACCACATTCTCTGTATGGCAATCTGCATAAAACTCAAATGTGTATTTTTTATTTGTAACAGGATGTATAAAATAATTTAACCCATTCACATTTGAAAATGCTTTGCAATGCCTACAGCGAAAAGTCCCTGTTCTCATGTGTGCAGAGGAAACACTGTTAGCCTTCTTCTTATTTTTTAAACCAGGTTCTATGCATAACATGTCTTTTATATTACTATTTTGCCTGAAGGTAAATCTGGGTTTATCATCTAAAATATCCTTCAAGTTATTGTCATTTCTTAGTATCTTCCAGTTTTGCTTAATAATATCAAATATCCCGTACACATTGTTACTATTTTATTTTATTTATTTTTTATTTATTTTACATTTGTTGACCCGGCTAGTCTGGCTGGATACATGTCCATTTTCAGCAGAGGCCCGAGGAGAAAAGCTCCACTAAATACTAAGTACATTACATAAAACAATCATTACTCTTAAGAAATAGCAAAAATTGGAAGTCAAAAGACCATACAGAGTGAAAGATAATTTTAAAGAGAAACAAGTTTACCATATGCAGTTCATTACATATTAGCAATTATACATAAATTATGCATAGTTAGATTAGAACAGTTAAAGGAGGAGAAAATGAGACAGGTAGAGATAAGAAGAGTGAAGGAGAAATAGAGAAATAGAGTAAGAGAAAAGGTTAGTCAGGTGTACTGCAGGAACAAAGCCAATGGTTTAGGTAGTAAAATTTAATTTTCTGTTTGAATTGTGGCAGGGATGTAGTCAAGGTTATGTCACTAGGTAAGAGATTCCAACTTCTACCTATAGTGTTAGTGAATAGAGAACCACCTGCTGTATTGTTTACCTTTATTGATTTTGTCATGAGTTTACTAGAGGAGTGAAGTGAGTTGAGATTGTTGTAAGGGATTAGAAGTTGAGAGAGTATAGGGGTGTTGTCAGGAAGGTGTAATATGTTGTGGGCTATAGTGAGTTGAGGGATTATTAGGTAGTTTTGAAATTCGAGCCAGCCAAGTTGTTTTAGGTTTATACAATGGTGGGTCCTAAAGGGGTTACTAGTGGCGAAGCGAGCTATGTTGTTATAGCAAGTTGCAAGTTTATTAAGATTGATTTTCTTAGCATTACCTTAGGTTTTTTATCATACTTATTAGATGGCTTCAACTTGTCTCCATGCTGTTCTTTATTATCAGAAAACCATGTTCTAAGGTGTAATTCTGGAGGCTTTGAATTATCATTATGTGGAACATTATAAAGATAAAATAAGTACAAATGAATGTGTGAAGTTAGAGAATATAGTTCCCAACATAACAAGAATTCCCGAGGAACTTAAGTTAGAGCTACAAAAATCTATTTCTCAAAAGGAAATTATAGATGGGATTAAAGGAAGTAAGTCTAAGAAAGCACCTGGAATAGATGGCTTAATTATAAAAATTGATAGATTGTTCCCTTCTTCTATAATCTCTCTCCTACATAAAACCTTTCTTGAAATTCAAACATTAGCAAATATTCCTCCTTCTTGGAGATACTCTCTAATTTTCCCTATATTAAAAGAGAATAAGGACCCTAATCCTTGCAACTCATATAGACCAATTTCTTTGTTGAATAATTATTATAATCTATTTATGTCAATTATGGTCAATAGATTGAAAATACCCATATCTAAAATAATTAATGAAGACCAAACTGGTTTCATACATAACAGGCATACACAGGATAATATTAAAAGTGTATTAACTCTGATAGATTACCTCAATAGAGGAAACCATGAAGCATTGATAATATGTCTAGATATTCAAAAGGCCTTTGACTCTTTAAATTGGGGTTATTAATTTAAAGTCTTACAGTTATTTGACCCCCCCTTTTTTATAACAATGATAAAGAAAATCTATGAAAATAATCTAGCATATGTCAAATTAGGTCCCTTTACTTCCAAATCAATCCAAATCACTAGAGGTACTAGACAAGGATGTTCCATGTCCCCTATCCTATTTTTCTGGCCATAGAAATACTTACCATTTTAATACGTAATAACCCAAAGATAAGAGGTATAAATATATATGACCAATATATTTCTAAAATAATGATGTTTGCTGATGATGTCTTACTTACCTTACCCAACACTAAGGAAGTGTTAGGTGAAGTGAATATAGTAACAACAAATTTCCAAAAAATGTCAGGACTCTCCTTCAACAAATCTAAATCGAAATATTTATTATTAAATAAAAAAAGAACATACAGGTTCCAATAAATCATATTATTGGAAACCAAGTTTCAACTCTAGACTATTTAGGAATAGTCCTAGGCAAGAATATAGAGGAAACCGTACAGCTTAACTATGCTAAAGCCATAGACTTAATCAAGACATTAATAAGCAAATGGAATAATTTGTTTATAACATTTGATGATAGGTTACAACTGATAAAAATGGTTTTGTTACCTAAAATATTATATATAGCATAAGCCCTTATACTTCCACCAGGAAAGAAAATCCTTAAAGAAATCACTTCAACTCTGATGAAATTCCTATGGTACCCCAAAAGAAATAGAGTGGCATATTCTCATCATATCAGAAAATGGGAACAAGGGGAGTTAAAATTCCCAGAGATTGAAACTTAAAGACATCTATAATTAAAATAGTGATGAATTGGATAAATCCTAGATATGTTTACAATTGGAAACAGTTACACTCCATTATACTAATGAATGGAAATGATTTATCAAAGAATGCTGTGGTAACTGACAAAGATAACAAGATATGGCGCTATTTAAGTTTAAATTTACAGTATAGCACAACAAAATTAACTAAATTAACAGCAATAAACAATATTTTTGATGTATTTAGAAAATTCATTAACACAAATTTAGATATTAAACTGTGACATAGGTTTTTAATACCATTTACTATTACAAGGGATTTGCCTGATAAAACACATAGAGGGGTTTTTGGTTTATGAGTAATAATAACCTATTTTGTAGGTTGCAATGTATTGAAAACCAATAAGCTTTGAACACACAAAGTATATTGTCAACCTATGGCCTATCCCCTAATGACTGGTTGGTTCTTCAGAGTGTCACAGCATACACTAAGGATCTGTGTAGAATAATACATAACTCATCCTATAAAATTGTACCAAAAATTATAAACTGGATTTTTGGAATTTTATATAATAATATCAATGCTAAGAATGAATTATCATATCTATATAACACTTTAATTGTCTATAAGACAGCTCCTAAAGATTCTTACTGGCAATACCTAACTAAAGGGTTTCAAGTATCATTATCAATGGAAGATAAAACAAACATTTTATTTTCAGTTAAACTAACTTCTTACTCACAATTCTGGAGGATATTTCATTGGAAATGTCTATACAGATCCTTTTTGACACCTGAGAAACTCTCAAAAATGAACCCTTCAAACAGCAAGTTATGTTGGAGATGTCAACTCTCCACTAATGCTGATTGGTCTCATATTTTTTATGACTGTGCTAATATTAAACCATACTGGAATGAGATTAACAAATTTCTTCAAGCTATCTATACTGATATATTTGTTTTGACAAAGTCCTTAATTTTATTGAATGTTAATAGTAATAATATGAAGAAAGATGACCTGTATTTGTTATGGACAATGTTAGCAATAGCCAGAAAATGTATAACTAGAAAATGGAACTCTAATGTAGCACCCACAATGGAGGAATTCCTGTCATCACTGAAGAAAGTGTCTATATTAAATCATCAAACACTTAGAAAAGCGAACAATGATTTATCGACCCCACGTAAGCAAAGGTTCACAAACTCAAATGCTTAGAACAGCAATTTTTTTCCAAGGGAAAAAAATCGCTGTTCCAAAAAAAAAAAAAAAACACTTAAAACATAAAGTGTGTGTGGGGGGGCTATGCCCCCCCCACATCCCTGACATGGGGGGCTATGCCCCCACATCCCCCCTACTTAAATATACCAACTCTGAGATTGCACTACAGTGACAAAAATGGCAAAGTAACGGATGTGGCTAAGTGATTTCTTTCCCAGGGAAAGGATTTGCTTATATGCCGCTTTGTCATTTTGCCTTTTCATCTTTTCAAGTTCGACCAAGACGCATTCGAAAGAATGCATCTCCGGTCATCTAATAGAAACCCCTGAAAAAATGCATACTAATGGAGAGAAGAAATAAAGAGTTAAGAACTTTTCCTAAGCCATTGGTTAATAGTCCGTGGAGGAAAGGTTTGAATTTGATTGATATACTACAGATGGAACCAAACTCTTCCTAACTATCATAGTTTATATATTAACTTATTATTTAACTACAAATGGTTTTATCTGAATACTTTTTGTCAGGCTGAATGTAAATACTGTAAATAGTTATTGAATGTTATGAATGTATTAAATTATTGTGTTATTTCATCAAAATAAAAATCATTTGAGTAAAAAAAAAGAAAACCATGGTCTAGCCCTGGCTTCCCTGTTAGATAATATACTTTTCTTATTTTTTTCTGTTTCCCTTTGAATACCTCCTTTCCTTAAGATGTTCATTTAATACATCAACTTCTTTGTGAAACTCATTATCTGTGCACAGCCGAGAAACTCAATATCCTTGCCCTTGCATAATATTATGAAAAGTATGCCTAGGATGCATAGTACGTTATTCAAGTAATGATTTCTCCAGCATTGTTTCCTATGCAAGGTGGTGTTTATCTTACCAGTTACATTTTTATTTAATGTGACCTCTAAAAAGGCAATGGTCTCATTGCTGTGCTCTATGGAAAACCTAAGAAAATCTTTAGTTTTCTTCAGATAATCAACAAAGTTTAACAGTTCATCACTGTCCTGTGCCCACAACAAAAAAATATCATCAATAAATCTGGCATAAAAAATTGTTGAAGTCTTCCATATATGTTCACATTTAGTGTTAGCCTTCTGGGAAGATAAAAATATTTTTAAATATGAACATCTATGGAAGACTATGCTACGTTATAGCAACAATGTCTATGGGATATGTGATATTATTAAGCAAAACTGGAAGATATTAAGAAGTGACAATCACTTGAAGGATATTTTAGATTAGAAACCCAGATTTACCTTGAATCGAAATAGTAATATAAAAGACATGTTACGCATAGAACCTGGTTTAAAAAATAAGAAGGCTAACAGTGTTTTCTCTGCACACATGAGAACAGGGACTTTTCCCTGTAGGCATTGCAAAGCATGTTCAAATGTGAATGGTTTAAATTATTTTATACATCCTGTTACAAATAAAAAATACACATTTGAGTTTTATGCAGATTGCCATACAGAGAATGTGGTTTACTTGGCATGCTGCAAGTCATGTCTGAGTTTTTATGTTGGAAAAACTAATTGTAAGTTAAAAACAAGAATGTTGCACCATTTGTCATCTATTAGACAGAAGGACAAACATAATGCATTGTACCAGCATGTTTCCAGCTTTCCAGATCATACTTTTGTTTTTATGGTTCTACATGTTGCACAGATGAAAAAAAAGGGGGGGGCATTGTCAATGATACAGAGTATGCAGAGTTAAGATGGATCATACAGTTGGCTGCTGACAACCCACCTGGGTTAAATAGTTCTGTACCTTTAAAACCAGCCTTAAAGAAAAGGCGGCTCAAGTATAGAAAGTAATTGGTTGCTTTTAGAAATGTTTTAATATTTAAAGACTGTCATGATTATGTGAAGTTTGTCTGATGAAGGGTTTTTTAACCTGAAAGTGCTTACGTTTTATAATGAAAGATTACGGCCAGTTTGGACTCTGTTTCGTTTGTTTTTGGATTTGACTCAGAATTTAACTGATTAGTAGCTTATGACTTTGCTTTTTCACATAGATGCAGTTCTGTACACTCTTACATTACTCTTTACTTTTCCAACGTTTCACCTATCTAATCTACTAGTCACCCCCGATACATATGACATGCATTACGTTTACATTGCAGATATAGTAAATAGTATCTGTGTGTCTATCTGTTCACCATTAACCTACAATTTTATTTTTAATAACTCCAGTCAGTTGTTTTTTCTCCAACATCCTCTGAGATCAAACTTCTGCCACATTGATAAAAATGTTCTCTGTATTCTAATATGTGCATTAAAAGATCATGACTCTCTCACTGAAGTAAAATTGCCTTTTGCTAAGCTATCCTCATGTTCACGTCTGAGTAATGAATGTCATGTCTTCAGCTATATTTTTATGCAACTTGCTTACAGTGAATATATGATCTCTTTACTAATTAGTTGCCACAGATCAGCAGAGCATTTGCTATAGTCAGTTGATACAACTAATACTCTGAAGGCAGGGACAAACAGATATAACTGGAATCCAGTTTATGACCATTCTCAAATCTCAGTAACACCACTAAGCAAGATGACATTGAAGAGTGCTGCACAACTGCTTACTGTCTGATAACTATCTGGGAAAAGGAAAGCAGGCAAGCCACCAAGAAGGTAAGGAATCAGAAGATACATTTTTGTATTATATGGGAGGGGGGTGAGTTTCTCAGGTACCCTTCAGAGATGTAGGAGACTTCTTGTGTTTGGTACTAAAGACTTAGAAAACAAAAGATTGACTGTGGGGTTAAGCAGATTAAGTCATTACAACTATGGAATACTACATTTTTTTGACCTACCTAATGCCATTCGGATATCTTCATTTTCTCAGCACCTATTTTGACAATGTACAGTGTGTTCCCTGTGACTGCGGTGGTGATGCTGTGGTAGCGTTGTCGCCTCACAGTAAGACGCTGTCCGGTTCGATTCTCAGGTAGAGCGTCTTCTGCATGGAGACATGCGTGAATGGGCGTACCTTCGTTGAAGGTTGTGTGTCAGAGCTGGCAACTCGGCACGTAAAAATCTACTGCCAATCATTAGCGGACCGGAGTTCCGCTGTGGTGACCCCTAACTGGGAAAAAGCCGAAAGACACAACAACAACAATAACAACAACAACAGTGTGTTCCCTGTGCTCACACCCTTACTTCTAATATCCTTAGTTCTAATAAACTTTGCCTATAATGATCTCTGTTCTCTTTCTTCTAAAAGCACCTGTGTTACACTGGAAATGCTGGATCTACAGATTAGTGGCCAAAAAGTCTCACTGAAAACATCCTGAGGATTTATTTTCAATCTTCTACTTCTGAAACCCCATCCACAGCTACTTAAAACCATGTGCTCTGCTGACTGCTTTATTCTTACAGGGACTTGTCTTTTTATTTTATGTGCATCCTCAAATGCTTGATATAACAAATATTGAAGCTGTTCACATGGAGCATCAAGACAGATGACGTTCCTCTCTGGACTAACCCAGCTTATATTACCATAATACTTAACTATCTGGAACCATAACTGTTAGTGCTAGCTGTTGCATTGGTTCTCCTGTGTAAAGCTACAACCTTCTAACCCGTTCTAGCAGAGTAATTACATTGTACACATAGCATTGCCAAGTTTTGACTCTAAACAGGCTGTAACATGAACTAGCATCACCATTACGTACCTTTTTCAATCATAGCCTAACCACAGGCTTTGTTCCTGTGGAATGGAGAACAGCATCAGTTATTCCCCTCCACAAAGGTGGCCTAGCAACAGACCCTGGGAATTACAGACCCATAAGCCTGACAGGCCTCATCTGTAAGGCCATGGAACGTATCATTATGGACCTCATAAATAAAGACAAATGCATCTGCCAAACCCTGGATCTTACCCAATTCGGCTTCACCAATGGAAGATCTTGCCTGTTAAATCCGGTGGACTTCTTTGAGAATATGACTAGGGGCATTGACGAGGGCAAATTTGTGCACACAGCATACCTTGACTTGGTAAAGGCTTTTGACACAATCCCACATTTAGGCATTACTGACAAACTTAGCAAACTGAATATAAACCCCTTTGTTGTAGGATGGGCTGCCAACTGGCTCACAAACTGGACATACACTATCAAAGTGGGTGACTCCACATCAACCAGCAGACCTGTTACCAGAGGGGTGCCACAGAGGTTAGTGTTGGGCTCCCTACTGTTTGGTATGTACTTCTCAGAAGTTCAGGTCAAAACCAAGGGGTTGTGGCTGACCAAGTTTGCAGAGGACTGCAAAATAGGTGCAATCATTGAATCCCCAAATGATGTTAGTATACTCCCAGAGGGTCTTACACAGACCAACGACTGGTGTATTAGTCACGATCTCAAACTGAATGCAAAGAAATCCATCATCACTCCCTTTGGCACAATGTCCTTTTACACTATCAAATCAACAACAGTACCCTAAGTACCCACAACGTGGTAATGGGCCTGGCATCACAAGTTGACTGCAACCTTAACTTCGACCACCATCTGTCTACCATAGCAAGGAAGGCTTTCTACATAGTACACTTCACACTTCTAAAAACTAGTGTGGTCTCCTTTAAGGCCCCTGAGCCAGTGGTAAACATTACTCAAACCGCTGAATCACTTACAAATGCCTTCTACCAGCACCTACAGGACTGCATGGATCAGGCAATCCCAAACAAAACTAAGACTCTTTGTACCAAAGGCAAGCGTCCAGTCTGGTGGACCCCAGCCATAAACAAGCTCTACAACAAAAGGAGGAAGCTACTACAAGATAGAGCAAAATCCTTGAAAGGTAAGACACCTTTGATCATTATAAGTAAAAAACTAAGAGCTCTCATAAAATCATCCAAGGCAAATTTTGAGAGAAAAATCACCAAGGACTCAAAAGACAATCATAAGGCCTTCTTTAGCTATGTTAGAAACCTAGGAGGAAACTCCCAGATATGCTCAGAATTAGTTCAAAATGATGTGAAGATTACTGAACCTACACACATTGCCAACATACTGGCTGACAGGTTCAGTGCAAACGTCTCCCCCCCTCCCCCCCAAAAGGAGACATATCTATACCAGAGGATTGTAGCCCCCCAAACATCTCCAACGCCCAGGTGAGAACTGCTCTCTCCAAGGCAAAAAACACAGCATCCATGGGACCGGATGGTGTCCCCGGCTGTGTGCTCCACGAACTCAATGAGGAATTAAACCCGCAGTTAGGACAGCTGTTTAATCTTAGCCTCACCTCAGGATACGTACCCAAGGAGTGGCGCACGGCGACTGTGGTCCCACTTCACAAGGGCGGTGCCTCCACCGACCCTGGAAATTACCGTCCCATTATCTTGACAAGCATTATCTGCAAAGCCATGGAGAGGATCATAATGGAACTCATAAATAAAGACATAGGGAACTTGCAGACTTTGGATCCAACCCAGTTTGGCTTTGTCAAAGGCAGATCATGCCTTTTAAACTTGGTTGACTTTTTCGAGACAGTCACCAAGGCCATTGATGAGGGAAAGGCAGTCCATACAGCCTACCTTGACCTGGCAAAGGCCTTCGACACAATACCCCACTCAGGTATCATCGAAAAACTCATCAGCTTGAATGTAAACCCATACATCACAAGATGGGTTGCAAACTGGCTAAGTGACAGAACCCACAGGGTCAGAGTTGCTGGAGCCATGTCAGACTCAAAGCCTGTCACAAGTGGTGTCCCACAGGGCTCAGTCCTGGGTCCACTCTTGTTCGGCATCTACTTTTCTGAAGTACAAGCAAGCGCAGGAGGGTTATGGCTGACAAAGTTTGCAGATGGCTGCAAACTGGCTGCCATAGTCGAAAACACATCTGACACAGATATCCTTCAGAAGGGCCTCACAGAAACGGATAACTGGTGCCAGAGCCATGGCCTAAAGTTAAATGCCAAGAAATGCATAGTCATACCCTTCGGGAAAAACAAGGTTACCCCTAGCTACCATATAGGTGGCAATCCACTGAGCACAGAAGAAGTCATCAGGGATCTGGGGACCCAGGTTAACAGTAGCCTTTCGTTTGACACTCATGTTGCTAAAGTAGTTAGGAAAACCTTCTACATTGCCCACCTGATCATGAAGGGATTCACATCTAGATCAAGGGAGGTCATCGTCCCCCTGTACTCATCACTCATTAGACCTATGATTGAGTACAATGCCCCATTCGGAATGTATCTGACCCGACACCTGCAGCAGCTGGAAAGGCCCCAAAAGTTCCTCACCAAAAGGATAAAGGGTCTCAAAAATATGTCTTATGCTGCCCGACTGAAAGAACTCCAGCTCTATTCAGTCTCATACCGCTTGCTCAGAGGTGACCTGTGCCTGACATATAAGGCCATGCCAAACCCAGATTTAATGAATATGCTTCACCTCAAAAAATCTAGATCCCTCAGAACCACAAGGGCAGGAGACTTAAACCTTGACACGGTTATTAATAGAACGTGCTGGAGGGACAGATTCATCACCCAGGGACTCCCTATGCTGTGGAACAAAATCCCGGTACATGTGAGGCAGAGCACCTCGCTGGCCTTGTTCAAGAGGAATCTTGACCAATGGATGGGAGATCGCAGATATACCCCAGGGATTACTTCAGTGTCACTGCTTGACAGAGGCACAGCAAAATAATAGGCATAGTTTTATTCAAACTAAAGGGGTGGCGAAAGCCAAATAACTATGGGCTAGGCTTATAAATGCCCTTGGGCAGATAGCCTAGTATGAACCTATGAACCTATGAACCTATGAACACTTGATTAATAAAGGCATTGCCTAGAGAGCAAAAGAGGTTATAACCCCTCTATACTCTGCACTAATCTGGCCCATAATTGAATATAATGCCCCATTCAGTATGTACTGTACAAAGCACATGCAGCAACTGGGGAGACCTCAAAGGTTTCTACCAAAGAAGATCAAGGGGCTCCAACATGTGCCTTACACAGATTGACTAAACTCCCTGTCACTATACACCATGTTGTGCAGACTTCTTAGGGGAGACTTATGCCTGGCCTACAGAGCAATCCAAGACCTAATGAACTTGCTTGCATATCAGTAAATCAAACGAGACTAGGGCTACCTGTTCCAGAGACCTAAGTATGGCCTGCAACTTAAATAGGACATACTGGAGTGACAGATTTATCTCCCAGTGACTGCTGCATCTTTGGAACAGGCTACCAATTCATGTGAAACAGAGAACCTCTATGAAACTGTTCAAGAGAAACCTGGACGAGTGGATGGGCCACCATAAATTTTTAACAGGGATAGTGCCCACAACCCTCCTGCACATGGGCAGTCATCACTAAATGCAGTTGTGGGTATTAACTAGCATTTTCATGGTGTTGCATTGGAATGAAATGGCTGGGGTCAAAATGACCGCCAGGTCGACAGCCTAGTAATCTCCTATGATCATATGATCCTATGATATGTGTGCATCAGAAGATGATCCATTCTCAGAGAGGAACTGGCTGACTTTCTATTAACTGAATACTATTAGCCTAAAGTTGCTGAAAGGGTTGTTTTGCACAAAGGTAGTCCCTTTGTTTCATGATCACTGCAAAGCACAGCATATGTATGTTTGATACTGATTCATATATCTCACATGTGACTATATTAAGTGGTGGGGTTAGGGGTTAATTCTTCAGAAGAATATATGTATTTTTCCTTCTTATGTTACACTTTTTTTTTGGACAGTAGTAGTATCAAGGAAGTATATTCATCAGGTGTGAGTCAATGAATTACACGTTAAGTCACTGCTGCATGTGCATGTACATTTGTGGAGAATATTGAATGGATTTCAGGCATAATTACATCATAATCCAAGCTTCATTTAAGCCAGAAAAGGTTTCATGACTCATGAAACTATGCACAGAACCTAGAGCTGATGAATGTCCCCTGTGTTCCTAATTATTTAACACTTTTGCTTCACAAAATGAATGCATTTCAAATTTGTAAGCCTCACACCTGAAACATTACTGGGGTATTTTTTTTAATATATCTGAAAGTGGGACTAAACCGCAGATTATTGATCACCTCCCTCTAGGGTAACCATGACAGTGGGCTGTGCATTACAAAAGAAGTAAGAATAAGAAGAAACACAATTGCATTACATAACAAAGTACATGTAATAAAATTATTTTTGAATAAGATATAAATCTATAGCTGTGAGACAAATTGAATTATTATTGTCCTAAGCCTTTTTTCTTGTGACATCTATCTATGAAAGGCCATCTATGCTGCGGTGGTACAGCGATTAGTGTTGTCGCCTCACAGCAAGAGGTTTTCTGGTTTGATTCTCAGCTGGAGTGCCTTCTGTGTGGAATTTGCATGTTCTCCCCACAGTTGAGTGAATTTAAAGACATGCAGGTAGGTGCAAGGGTGTGTGGGTGTGCCTTCTTTGAAGGTTGGGCACCAACCGGGCTGGCAACTGAACGCCATAAAAATTCACTGCCAATCATTAGCAGACTGGAGTTCTGCTGTGGCGACCCCCTAACCGGGAAAAGCAGAAAGACAGTATCTATGAAAGGCCATATTAGGGATATTAGTACTGGGTAGTAGTTAACTGTGTAGCTTTCTAGTAAACATCTCCAGAGCTAAATTGGGATTTTTTTTCTGCTGCTTTATTCCTCACCTTCCTTGACCGTTAGGTCTTGTCCTGTACCTTGTGGACCAATTTGTTCTATTATTTTCTTGGACATTAGCACCCTGCATCATTCTATGGCCTCTCCTTCTGCTAAAGATGTGTCCCACAATACATGTCTCTTGGTTCCTAGTTGGATTGAGAGAAAGAGTCAAGCATGGGTGGTCATCATCTTCAGGAACAGGATATTTTCTTTTTCAGGACCAAACCTGACTGTCATACATAAGACCCTGCTGTGTGATTTCTTCAGTATGTCGTTCAGTTCTGCATACACACACACACACACACACACACACACACACACACACACACACACACACACACACACACACACACACACACACACACACACACACAAGATTTCCATACAAATACAACTTTGCAGAGACACACACATAACCCAATCCATCATGCTACATGCTGTACACATAATTTTATGATAGGTGTCAGCAATGCAGTAAGTTGGAAATCCCCCATCTCCAAGAAATGGTCAGTTTCAAGACATCTGGACCACAGTCAGAATTTATCTCTTTGTGTCATGCAGCCAGCTAAACTGGGATCTTATTCTTGGCAGATTTACTTCTGCGATTAATTATACTTTGGCAATCTGTATACAGGGCCAGCTTTAGGTGAACTGATCCCTAGGAGAAGGGGCTTCACAGTACCCCCCCAACTGACCACTTACTCCCTGCACACATAATCTGGTAACCTCTATTTCTCAAAGTTTGTCTTAGTCTTCAGTATTTTTCTAAATGTATTCATTCATTCAACACATTTGAGTAGCAAGACATCGCTCTGATAGCTGTGGAGGGAGCAACTGCATTAAGTTTAGGTCTGGGGGCCACAGGCCTCTAGAACCCATGGAGGTTCTAGATACTCTGACATGCATTTTATGTTTTTTTTAATAACCTTTTCATTCAGTGATGGCCTGAACAAAAGTCATGATTAAGAAAAGAAATTCAGTCTTACTTTTTAACTTTGGTTTTCCCCGAGTCCTTTCAACACACCCTAACTAACCATGATTACACTGTAATAACTACAGTGGAAATAACTGCATTTAGCTAGACGTTTGAGGGATGCAGAAGCCATAGTGGTTCTAGATGCTCTGAGGCACATTTTACAGTTTTTTTAAATAGTCCTTTCATCCAACAATGGGCTGAGCATAAACCATGATAAAGGAAAGAAATTCAGTCTTACTCTTCAACTTTGTCTTTTCCTACATTTTATCAACACGTCCTAATTGACCAAAATGACTCTGGAATAACTGCAGAAGAAATAACTACATTAAGCTAAGAGTCTGTGGGCCACTATGGCTCCTGGAGCCATAGGGATTCTATATGATCCAAGATGCATTTTTTGATCCAGTGATGCCCTGAACAAAATCATGACTAAGGAACACAATTCAGTCTTACTTTTTTTTATTTCCAGGAAAAAATAAGTTTTATCCAATGATTAATGCTCAAAGCAGACAAATTAGCAGTTCACAATAAAGTGAGAAGAGTAATGCTTGCGTACGTGCCTCCCCACCACTTTGAAAAAAAATGATAGTCACCTTCTGTATATTCCTCTCTGATGCTAGTTAAGGATGAAAATTAATGGACAAATGACCTTAGTCATTTATTTCAAATTGCTGCTGTCATACATACATATATTCAGCATGCCTCCTCACCACTACCATTAAAAGACAGCCACCACCTGCATACCAGTATAACAGAACATGTTTCAACCAATTGCTGACAGACATACATAATATATATATATATATATATATATATATATATATATATATATATATATATATATATATATAGACAGAATACTTCCTTACATTTCCCCAAAAATAGTCAACTATATATGCATAATATTTGATTGTGAGGAAAGTGAAAAAAATAATCATCACAGTAATACTGTTTTTATTTCTGCTATTGCATGGTTAGCCTAAGTTTGTGTATTTATTACCCATTATTTTCGGCTCTGCTTAATACTGCCCACTCCCCATTTGCAGAGGTTCCACTCACCTCACCCTAACGTCTATATCTCTGCTCTCTTTTGCAGTGTTTAAAAATACCTGCTGAATTTTTACTGAAAATATAACTCTGCTTCTTTGCCTCTCCCTCAGGCCTGTACTCTGCAATCTGAAGCTGTGGCGAATTACTACCTGCCTCATCATCTTCCATCACAGAGCTGCACTAGTTATTAAAATCTGTAGGTGTTTTTTTCATTAAAGTATCCTACTTGTTGTTCTGAGTGAGTAGTGTGCATGGACTCTAAGGCCTGCCTAGACTCCCCCTTTTTTCTTTGTAACTGACTTAAAATTAACAGCATCCCTTAATTAACAGTTGACCCTGACCTTCCTCCTGATTTACTGTTAGCTACAGCCCATAAAACTCACAGTGGTGTTGCCAGTCACACTTAAATATAATCATACTTTAACCAGTACCTTACCTACTCTAGTTCACAGTTTTAGTTCTTTGCTGAGTTCCTTATCTTGCGAAGTGGGACTCAGCCTGCTACGTTCACCCTCACTATCACTCGGGCTCACTTCACTCTCCACCCTGCCCCCTTATCCCACCCACTCTGCCTATACCTCAGTTTATTCATAACCACAATCTCCTGACTTCCCTAACACCTCCCACCAAACTATTGCATCATCCTCTAGCCACTCCCCCTGTCTTTCCTTTCACCACCTGCTCATTAATTTGTTCTGTGGTGCTCTGCCACATCACACTATCCTTTCCTCCTCTACTAGCTCCCAAACTAGATAACTTAACTCCACATATACTACCACCACATCCTTCAACTCTCACCATCCTTGCACCTTCTATTTTCTTAGCAGTTCTCCACTCCCTAGGCAACCATCTAACTTCCTATCACTCCACTGTCACTAACCACAATCACCTAAACTCCCCCACGCTAAGCTATTCAAAAACTCACCATCATAATCGCATATACATTTCACCTGCCATCTTCAACCACACCCCCTTTGATCTCACCACTAATTATAAAAAAACTACCCAGTTTACTCATACACCATATGATCGCCAATTACCTACACACACTGACCACTGCTACTAACCAACTTGCACTCAGTGGTGACATCCACCCTAACCCAGGCCTCTCCTCTACTATAACTATTGCTACAAACCTACATGGACCTAATATCCCTTGCAAGCAAAAACCCTGTGACATCTTAATACTCAGTATAAACATCCACAGCATCATGAATAAAACTGAAGAGCTACATGCCTCTATATCCTTCTATAACCCTGATATTGTACTCCTAACTGAGATCTGGCTCAAGCCCCACATCAAAGATACCACCATAGCCCCTCCTGGCTACAACATCCTTAGATGTGATTGAATAGCTAAAAGAGGCAGGGGCATTGCCCTACTTTACAGGCACAACCTTACTCTCCAACAAATACATAAAGATACCCCCATTTTGGCTATGCAGAAACCCTGTTTGCAAATATAAAATTAAACCAGCAGAAACCGCTAACATTATAGGTGTCTACTTACCACCAGGCGACAATGTTGGGACTCTAGAGTCCATTTTACATTGGACTTCCACCAGCTTCCCTCATGAGACACTTATCCTGCGGGATTTCAACATTGACTGAGCCTCTATCATGGCATCCTCCCCAAAGTACCACTTAAACCTATTTAACTTCACACAGCTTATCCAAACCTCCACCTGTATAGACAAATCCACCAAAAAGGAATCCATATTACACTGGATCCAAACCAACAAGCCTTCATCTGCCAATATATCTGGTATGTTACCTGACTCCCTCATTTATACTAACACAGCACACAAAACCCATAAATACCCCCATCCTACGTTCTATCCATAGTTCCAAAAATTAACTACCAGACCAATTCATCAACACCTTAAAAAAAATAAATTGGTCACCTCTTAAAACTCAACCATTAGAGGAAGCCGTGGAGTACTTTAATACTATCTTCTTAAGTATCGTTAATCTTATGGCCCCACAATGTATAATTTGTGCTAAAACCAATCCAGCCCCCTGGATCTCAAAGGGCACAAGATCCCTACTCAAACAACAAAAGATAGCTTGGGCAACCTGGCATACCAACAAAACAAGTACAAATCGACAATACTTCCTAGAGCTCAAAAACAAAGCAAAAAAGCAAATACGTAATGACAAAAAAAGTTATTATAGCCAGCTACAAAAACTCACTACAACAATCCACAAAGATCTGGTCCGCAATCAACCACGTTCTCCAACCAGGCAAAATCACCTCCCCAAACCCTGACACTGAGGGTGATAACAATGATGTTGCCACCCAGTTTAATGACTATGTCATCTCCTACATCCAAAAGTTATTCAACAATTTCCCTACTACTACTACAGATACCCCCAAAATACAAAACTGTCACCGTAAGGCCAACACCCAATTCTCTCTCAAACCAGTTCCAACTGACCTAATTCATAAACACCTTGCCAAATTGAAACCCACCACTCTCGCTGCTGATAAACTCCCGGCTGATTATCTCAGGATTGCTGCCTCTGGCATCATCTGCCCTATTTCCATACTCATCAATAGATCCATAGCTGAACACACTGTCCCCTCTCTCTGGAAAATTTCTTACATCATTCCCCCTACACAAAGGTGGATCCTCAACAGAACTTGGTAATTATCACCCCATAGCTATACTATCTCCCCTATAAAAAATCTTAAAATGTGTACACACCCAACTACTGAATCGTCTTCTTCAATATAACCTGTGAGCAAACTCCCAACATGGATTTCGGCTAAACCATGGTGCCACCTTTGTCCTTATATCCTTTACTGACCATGTCCACCAACAAAGAAATATTGGTAACTTAGTATCTGTTGTCTTCCTAGATCTGCCAAAGGCATTTGACATGGTATCTCACTGCAAATTGCTATTGAGCTATCTCTCTGAGCTCAGTCTGAATAACTCCTCTCTACTGTGGTTTAAAAATTATCTGTCCCTCCAGCAACAAGCTGTTAAATGGCATAACTCTCTCTCCCCTCTCCTCCTAGTGGGTCAAGGAGTTGTGCAAGGATCCATTCTTGGTCCCTTACTATTTTCCCATCTTTACCAATAACCCTCCCCTCGGCTACCCAACAAACTAATATAGTACAGTATGCTGATGGCACCACCCTTATTTGCTCAGCCCCCTCTCTACAATTATTCCAAGATAGAACCCAGGAAGCCTTCACTGCTATAGAAAAATGGCTAAATTCCTCCCAACTCATACTAAAACCCATCTAAGACCCAACTCATGATCTTCCACTCATCCAAAACTTTCACCCCTACCTCGCCATTCTGAATAACATCCTCCTACAATACCCTTATCACACCAGTAACCCAAACCAATCTACTAGGTGTAACTATTTACTAAAACATAAAATTCGACAAACATATAGCACTAACAATTGCCAAAGTTCATAAAAAACTAGATTCACTCTACCTCTGCAAGAGCTTCCTCACACAGGAACCCCGAATCACTCTCTCGTACCCAACTACTCCCCACATTACTATACGCTTCCCCAGTTTTAACTAACCGAAACAAACCTGACCTTCTGAAACTATCTACCTGCTACAATAAAATCTCAAAATTTGCAACCAATGCTAAGTTTCGTTCTCATTACTGCCTCTCCCTAAGACAACTAGGATGGTTAGAACTCCCTAACCTACTAAAATACAATCAACTTCTCCTGACCCATCAATTGCTATACCAACCAAATAAAATACCTGCCCTCTCTGGTCTGCTCACCTTCCATAATACTGCGCATCAACTAAGATCTTCCAATACTCCGTCGCATATCGCCTACTCAGAGGCGATCTCTGCCTAACATACAAAGCTATGTCAAACCCAGAGCTGTTGAACATGCTGTACTTAAAGAAATCCCAATCCCGCCGAGCTACATGCTCTAGGGACCTAAACCTTGTCATGACAATAAACAGAACATGGTGGAGGGATAGATTCCTGTTGCAGAGACTTCCCATACTCTGGAACAGACTACTTATCTATGTCAAACAGAGCTCCTCATTAGCACTCTTCCAGAAAAATCTTGATGATTGGATGGGAAATAGGAAATTCACACCGGGGATCACTTCTGTGGCTCTGCTTGACAAGGGCACAGGAAAATAATTTGCTTGGGTGGCGAAAGCCAGGGTACCTTTTTGGCTAGGCTTATATAGGCCCTAGGGCTAATAGCCTAGTACCTACCTATGAACCAATACCATTCTACTGACTGTTACCAATTGCTTACATAGCTCAGGCCAATCTCTTCATTCCTATGCAGTTGCTAAGGTCTGGAACTCTCTACCCCTCGACATTAGATGTCTAAATAGTAAATATAGTTTCAAATCCCTACTAAAATATCTCTTATTCAAAACTTGGATATGTTCCTGTACAGAACCAGACTAATTTCACCTGTTCCTGACTTTCAACATCCCTAGATCACAGGTGTACCATGTAGTTTCACTTAGTGCATAATACTGTGAGCCAGGTGTTTAGGCCACCTTTATAGTTATGATTTCTAATTTATGACCCTGTTTATCTTATGGAAACTTCTTTTTGAATTTATGTTCAAGCAATTCTGTATTTACTGTATAATATCTTGTTTAATTGTTTCTCAACATTCTAACCACTGTATGGTGCACCGATTGTAAAACTCTGATTTTTAGTCCTTTTATATGTTCTATACACTTTGTACAAAATAGCCATGTTTATATAATTTGTTTTTATTATTTTTATAATTTTTTACTATGTATTTGGAGCTTTTCTCACCGGGCCTCTGCTGAAAACAGTCATCTTGTGTTCGGTCGGACTAAACCGGAAAATAAATAAATAAATAATATTTCCAACTTGTTACTCCTAGACAGTACGGTGCTCCTAAATAAGCTATAGTGACTCTCTCTGCACACCCCTGAAGGTTGTGAGGAAAGGTAAAGAAATAATGACTGCGCTGTCTGCAGCCCAACAAGAGATATAGTGAGTTATGCACACCTCAGAGGTTTGGAATGAAAATTAAACAAAACATTAACGTTGTTCCCCACCCTAGCCTTCCAGATAAGCTTCAGTGACCTTCTGTGCACACCTCTGAGCAGGACTGGTTTTAGACAAGAAGAATTCAAGGCAGAGGCCCCCACTTAAACAAGTTTGGGATATGTGAGCCGCCAGGCTCCTGGAAGCTGTGAAGGGCTGATATTGTGTGATGCATTTTATGCCTTATTTTTTGAGAGATCACTGTTTAAACTGAGCAAATAACAACAAAAGTACTTACTTTCATCCAGACAACCTCCATCAAACAATTCAAACATCTGTGATAAGAAAGGATGGCTACGTAATGCATTTTGCCTTTGCTACAAACAATTGTCATACATTAAAGTATTTTGGGTTTCTTGACACAAATCCCTTGGTCCTGTAAAACCAAAATAATGAGCAAACAGCAGACATCTAGTCATTTTCCTCCACAGACAGCCCCAACAATTTTACCAGCTTTGTTGTGCTTATCAGATGCCAAGTTGAGTAGCCCATCTTACTTCATACAAATGCATACAAGTCCTAAAAAGCCAAATAGTAATGGTTAAAACTGAGAAGGTAATCAGACAACTCTAACCCTCACCCAGCAGTTATAGCTGTGTCTGTGTAAAATTCAAATGTCTGACTGTGGTAAAATAGGATGGGCATGTAATGCATTTCACCTTTGCTCCACACAGCCATTTGTCAGACATTTAAGTATTCCAAGTTGCTTTATACAAATCACAAAATCCTAATAATGATTAGAGTAACAGCAGCTAGTAATTTTATGCTCAGACAGACATTAGACTTTCTTACTCATTATTCAGAAAAATGCATGTTGATGCGTAAAACCTGTTGTTGCATTAACATAAATAGTAATATTTAAAATCTATCCCTGATTTTTGTTTTTTCTTTCCTTCCTCCCATCCCCACAACTCATTATTATTTTTTTTTTGTTTCCCTTTATCTTCATTAGTGTGCTGGCCAAAATATCTGGTTGATCACTGCCAGCATCGTAAAAAATAAACAATAAAAAATAAGTACTTACCTCATACTACTACCAACAGAATCCTCTGATTGATTCTTCACCCCATGCCCACTTTAAGTACCACAATCCATTCACTTGAACTTTGTGGGCTTTTCTGCAGCGTTCAAGTGTAATGTGACTTGAGTGGTCACGTCAGCTGCATCACCTACCGCTACAGTACCTGCCTTGCTATTGGTGCTTTTTCTTTAAACACAGGTACCTCAAGACATTACAACATTTATTTATTTTTAGATCATGATAACACAGTGTTTCCTTGCTCTAAAAATAAATAAATAAATAAATAACTAATTGTGGAAAAGTGCCTTTAGAAGAATAGCACCCGAGATGGCTACCTAGCTGCCCTATGTGCAAGGCTAGCCCTGCCTGTTTATGTCCTTTTTTCGTAACTGTTGCTTGAAAACCTAACCACAAGAGTGGCTCTCAATCAACTTATGAGGCAGTTTATAACTCTCCAGTCACCCAGGTGAAACAGGGAGCACATTAGTTATGTGACCGTTACACTGACTAAAAGTGTTACTGGGTGCTTTTAAGAAATGGCAATCCTCAGCTTGACGATGAAGCCCTACATTTACCTGTAACCAGATCACCTTCTAAATACAAAATAACTCATAATATCCCTAAAGAGCGTCAGCAGTAGGAAGATAATACAATATTTACATTTAAGCGTGGAATCTGCATCTGATTTTTGGCGCCCACAAATTCCTTTAATTGTCATTTGTAATGGAGTAACTTTACCTATTTATGAGGGGTGCCAGAGAATTGGTAACATGGCCACACAGTGATTTAGGTAGCTCTTCAAATCAAACTTTAAATCTACTGTAATGATAAACTTTGTGAGCTACAATTAAAAAGAGAAAAGTACTAGAGTCTAAGAAGGTGTAGGTAGAAAGTGAAGTGATGATTTTTATGAATTGGCCACTTTATAAATATATTTATAGCACAGTTCCCTTTCTGAAAGTAGGTTACTTAGATGAAAGTATGTGGAAGAAAGAACCAGTCAGATGAAAAATATGGCTAATAGTTGTAACTTTTAAGATATTTTTCTCTCTTTTTAACAAGGTAGGTTGATATCAGTGTAGATTATATTAAGTAGAGGCTTCAAGATGCACACCTCTTTGCAAAGGAGGAGTGAGGTGGGTGGGTAGCTTTGACCCATACAAAAAAAAATGGAATTAGGTTATTTTGTTATTGTCTATGTTTTTTTTTGTCTGACTTGGGCTCATTTCTTGTTTTTTTTCAAAATATGCTTCCTCTCCTAATAATTTGCCATAGAATGTTTTAATTTTTCAACCACAGGATCACCACAAGTTTAAAGATTGACTGAGTCATACTACTGCAATGTTGCAAGGTATCTGCAGCACTTTGCCGGGTACTTCAGATTACAAGAAGATGGATAACTGTGAACTGAAGATAACAGATACTTTCTTACAGTATTGCTTGATCTATGCAAGACCCTCCTTGGAAGGTGCATGACTGAGTTCATCCTCTCTTTTTTTCAGTATGGCATATTTTACTTAGAAATGCCTATGTACAGATATGTGTTCCACCTGTGCTCATTATGCTGTGACATCAGGTACCACAGTATGAGAGTTCCCAGTGCCTGAGCCTGCCAGCTTACCCTCATACTTCCAACAAACTGTGGAAAAACAATGAAGATTTGTCAGTTAACATTGCTGTCAGGTAATCAGGTAATATATGTACATGCTTACGTAGCCAAGAGGAAGCTCTAACTACTGAAGCTGGATCTAAGGGATTGCCACATAGAGGAAGGCTATTTGGGATCCATCAAGGTTGGTTGCCTCATAAATCAACTAATAAAATAAGAAAGTACCTGTTATATTTGGCACTTGAGTCTATTCTTGGTGGGTCTGTGCCTTGAAGTAATGGGTGAAAGTTGCCAGAATGAAGTAAAAAGACCATGGGTACAGAAGGCAGAGTTCTGACGTACTGAGGAATTATATGAGACCTGATTTCTAGAGTCACACTGAAAACAATAAGGGTCAGTGAAGGTGAAGCCAGGACCATTTGGCCATAGCGCAGATGTCTAGAGATATTTATTTATTTACTATTTATTTATTTGCTAATCAGGTAGGTGGTCTGGTCCTTGGACCCCTTTCCATTACAATCTAGCAAAAGTTGAGCAAAAATACAAATTGACAAAATGAATTTGTTCTTTACATTCAGATATAGTCAGAGTGTTCACATTTACATTCATATTAAAAAAAAATCACAATTATATTTACAAAATATTCACAATAACATTAACATTCAAAAAATAATACACAATGTTTAGATATTCAGTCATGAATGAAGTACACAATATTAGCATTTATGTTCACATTCAGAGAAAGCACATAGCTTTTATGAAGGTACAACCAGCCAGGCAACGATTATGAATTTTAGAATAGTTATACGCTTAACAGGACTTTCTAGTTATGCAGTATGAAGCTAAGAGAAATATTGATTCTATTTTTAGAGCTCTAAGAGACTGGAATGAATGGCTTCATCTATGTACATATTTGTATGTTCTTTAATTATATACATATTAACACTTTACAAGGTTTAGTTTTGCGATGCTGAATTAATCAGGAGGCAATTTTGTGGAATAGTTTTGGAGAGACTAGGGTTGCCACGGTGGTGCAGCGGTTAGTGTTGCCGCCTCGGTTCAATCCTCTGCTGGGGTGCCTTCTGTGTGGAGTCTGCATGTCCTCCCTGTGGTCGTGTGGGTTTCCTCCCACATCCCAAAGACATGCTGTAGGTGGATTGGGCACTCTAAATTGTGTGTGTGTGTGTGTGTGTGCGTCGTCCGTGTAAGGTTGGGTGCCGGGCTGGCAACTCAACACTGTAAAAGCTCCATTGCCAATCATGAGCGGACAGGTGATCTGTTGTGGTGACCCCTAACTGGGAAAAGCTGAAAGAAGAAGATTTGGAGAGACTAGCTGGGAGGTTTAGACAATTCTCATTATAACAGCTGCATTTATATGTGTCCTTCAGGAATTTAAGCAGCTTTTTTACTAAATTCAGTATATGTTGTAAGCTTTCTCAGCTCTGCAGGGAGAGAACTGTGGTGTGTTTGAAACAATTTTGGAGAAACTTTTTGCACCAAATGTGAGGACAAATGGAGTCTCTGAAGTGTAAGAGCATTGTCATCTTAGGTTCTTAGGGTAAGGCTCCTACAGACAGTTTGTTTCTATGAGTAGGGCAGTACTGCTCATAAATTTGTCTGAAGGTAAGAGTAAGGAGTGGGGGATGGGAAGCACAGTGACAGGTAACCAACTGGCTTTCTGAAGGGTCGTGCAATTGCGTTTGAACTGAGAAGAAATATTAATATATCTACAAATGGTATTGACTGTGGTTCATATTATGCATATATTTTGAGATGTGATATATTCAAAAGACTACAAATTTTCTTTGTAAGAGCAACATGATGCTTCTTTGAACAAGTGTTCTTTCAGTATATTTTTGACACTGTCTAGTGTGCCTTCTTCTTTAGTTTCAGATGGCAAATGATTCCATGCTGCTGCTACTGGGACCAATTTACAGAAGGCTTTTTCACCAGTAGTGATTTTAAATCTGGGTTTAAGTTGGGATATTGTGTTATCAGCATCATCTCTTAGGAAGTAACTTTGTTGTCTGATTTGTAGTTTGGACCACAGTTGGCCAGTGTTCTAGACTGAGAATTTTTAAAGCAGTTTGTATTACCCTTCACTATTTTCCTAAATTAATTCATTCATTTAACACATTTTAAGTAGGCAGTACTTGACTTTGATAACTGAGGATGAAATAATCGCATTAAGTCAGAGGTTTGGGGTCCTCAAGACCTCCAGAAGCCATGGGGATTCTAGATGCTTCTGAGGTGCATTTTGCATTTTTTCATCCAAGTGATGGCCTGAACAAAAATAATTAAAAATTAAATTAAAAAAATTAAAAATTACTAAGGTTAGAAATTCAGTCTTGCTCTTCAACTATGTCTTATCTCCCATCCTGCTCATGGATTTCACAGACAGGATATCAAGGTGCAGCTCAGATTTGGAGAGTGCCTACTATGAGGATGTGAGGATTGGACCTTTCCTGTTTGTCAGTGATTTTTGTCATCTTAGACACAAGTGGCTGTGATCTCTGGTACGTACCTCCATATCAGAGGTCAGCTTTTTCTCTTTCAAAAGAGTAGGTTTGTCTCTGCAGGGTTGGAGGTGGGTGGACCTGAGTGGTGGAGTTTATGTATCTGGGGTCTTGTTAATCAGAGGATAGAGGTGATGTCAGGCAAATGACCACCGGGTGGGTGCATCTGTGACAGTACTTCATGCATTGTACAGGAATGTGATGATAATGTGAGAACTAAGTATTTGAATGAACAATGCCAATTAATGTTCCCATCCTCACCTATAGTCACAAGCTTTGGGTAATGAACAAAATAGTGGGTGCAGTCAGTGGAAAAGAGGTTTGTTTGCAGTATAGCTGAGTTAAGCCTCCGTGATAGAGTAAGAATCACGTAATGCTGGGGGCATATAAGAGTAGAGCTGCTGTGTCTTTGGACAGAGAAGCCTGCTGACTGTATGCCTCCCTTGAGTGGTACCAGGCACTGTACATTGTAAGGAGACCGAAAGCAGATGCTGGACATACTGGAGTGACTGCATTTTTTAGCTTGCCAGGGAATGTCTAGAGAGTTTACAGAATGAACTGGGGATTATTACCAAAGGTAGAGACATTTGTCTAACCTGGTCAGATTATTACCACAATGACTTCAGCAGAACAACTCATTTAGGAAGTTAAAAATGGGTGAATGTTTTTTTTTTTTTTAACCTACATAAAATCCTGCAAACATATGATACAGCAGCATTCAAAAATGTATTTATTTATTTTATTTTAAATTTGTTAACCGGGGGTGTCTGACTGAGCCGAAAAGGCCCTTTTTCAGCAGAGGCCCGGGGAGAAAAGCTCCACAAAGAAAAATTACAGACACATTTAGTTATTTAAACATGATCAGTATACATACAAATTACAAGAGACATGTTTTTACAGTGATATGTGGCACATAAACAACCCAGTCACTGGGGATGCACAAGCCAGTGCATTTCTTTGTGCCAGTCCCAAGCCCGGATAAATGGGGAGGGTTGCGTCAGGAAGGGCATCCGGCGTAAAAATTTTGCCACATAACTTATGGCGCAAAAATTTCGTATTTCCATACCGGATCGGTCGAGGCCCGGGTTAACAACGACCGCCACCAGTACTGTTAGCCAACAGGGTTCTGGCGGAAATTGGGCTACTGTTGGCCAAAGGAGAAGAGGAGGGCGAAGGCATGCCCAAAGGCAGGAAGAGAGGAGGAAGGTTAGGAGTGTAGCAGTGAGGGTAGGAACTTTGAATGTTGGCAGTATGACTGGTATAGGAAGAGAGCTAGCTGATATGATGGCGAGAAGGAAGGCTGATAAATTGTGCGTGCAAGAGACCAGATGGAAGGGAAGTAAGGCCAGGTGTTTAGGAAACGGGTTCAAATTGTTCTATCATGTGTGGATGGCAGGAGAAATGGGGTAGGGGTTATACTAAAGGAAAAATATGCCAAGAGTGTTTTAGACGTGAAGAGAGTGTTTGATAGAGTGATGTTTATGAAGCTCAAAATTGATGGTGTAATGATGAATGTTGTTAGTGCATATGCTCCACAAGTTGGGTGTGCGATGGATGAGAAAGAGAAATTTTGGAGTGAGTTGGATGAAGTTGTGGTGAGTGTACCCAAGGGTGAGAGACTAGTGATTGGAGCGGACTTTAATGGGCATGTTGGTGAAGTGAACAGAGGGGATGAGGAAGTGATGGGTAGGTATGGTGTTAAGGAGAGGAATGCAGAAGGTCAGATGAGTGTGGATTTTGTGAAAAGGATGGACATGGCTGTGGTGAATACGTATTTTAAGAAGAGAGAGGAGCATAGGGTGACGTACAAGAGTGGAGGAAGATGAACACAGGTGGATTATATCCTATGTAGGAGGGCCAGTCTGAAGGAGATTGGAGAATGTAAAGTGGAGGCAGGGAAAAGTGTAGTTAAGCAGCATAGAATGGTGGTCTGTAGGATGACGTTGGTGATCAAGAAGGGGAGGAGGAGTGTGAAAACAGTGCCAAGGATTAAATGGTGGAAGTTAAAAAATCGTGATTGTGAAATGGAGTTTAGGGAAGAGTTAATACAGGCACTGGGAGGCAGTGGAGAGTTACCGAATAGCTGGGTAACTACAGCAGAACTAGTAAGGGAGACTGCTAGAAAGGTGCTTGGTGTGACATCTGGACAGAAGAAGGAGGACAAGGAGACCTGGTGGTGGAATGAGGAAGTACATGAGAGTATACAGAGGAAGAGGCTGGCGAAGAAGTGAGATTGTCAAAGAGATGAAAAAAGTAGACATGAGTATAAGGAGATGAGGTGCATGGCAAAGAGAGAGGTGCCGAAAGCTAAGGATAAGGCGTATGGAGAGTTGTATGAGAGATTGGACACTAAAGAGGGAGAAAAGGACCTGTACCGATTGGCTAGACAGAGGGACAGAGCTGGGAAAGATGTGCAGCAAGTAAGGGTGATAAAGGATAGTGAGGGAAAGGTACTCCCAAGACAGGAGAGTGTGTTGAGTAGATGGAAAGAGTATTTTGAGAGGCTGATGAATGAAGAGAATGAGAGAGAGAAGGTTGGATGATGTGGGGATAGTGAATCAGGAAGTGAAACAGATTAGCAAGGAGGAAGTAAGGACAGCTATGAAGAGGATGAAGAATGGAAAGGCTGTTGGCCCAGATGACATCCCAATGGAAGCATGGAGGTGCTTAGGAGAAATGGCAGTGGAATTTTTAACAAGATTATTTAATGAAATTTTAGAAAGTCAGAGGATGCCTGAGGAGTGGAGAAAAAGTGTTTTGGTACCTATCTTTAAGAATAAGGGTGATGTGCAGAGCTGCAGTAACTACAGAGGGATAAAATTGATCAGTCACAGCTTGAAGTTATGGGAGAGAGTAGTAGAAGCTAGGGTAAGAAGGGAGGTGATGATTAGTGATCAGCAGTATGGTTTCATGCCAGGAAAGAGCACTACAGATGCAATGTTTGCTCTGAGACTGTTATTGGAGAAATACAGAGAAGGTCAGAAGGAGTTGCATTGTGTCTTTGTAGACTTGGAGAAAGCATATGACAGGGTGCCTAGAGAAGAGTTGTGGTATTGTATGAGGAAGTCGGGAGTGGCAGAGAAGTAAGTAAGAGTGGTACAGGATATGTATGAGGGTAGTGTGACAGTGGTGAGGACTGCAGTGGGAGTGACAGATCCATTTAAGGTGGAGGTGGGATTACATCAAGGATCAGCTCTGAGTCCTTTCTTATTTGCAGTGGTGATGGACAGGTTGACAGATGAGATCAGACAGGAGGCCCCATGGACTATGATGTTTGCAGATGACATTGTGATCTGTAGTGAGAGTAGGAATCAGGTTGAGGAGACTCTGAAGAGGTGGAGATATGCTTTAGAGAGGAGAGGAATGAAGGTCAGCAGGGCTAAGACAGAATATATGTGTGTAAATGTGAGGGAGGGTAGAGGAATGGTGAGGGTGCAGGGAATAGAGTTGGTAAAGGTGGACGAGTTTAAGTACTTGGGATCAACAGTTCAGAGTAATGGTGAATGTGGAAGAGAGGTGAAGAAGAGAGCACAGGCAGGGTGGAATGGGTGGATAAGAGTGTCAGGAGTGATTTGTGACAGACGGGTACCAGTAAGAGTGAAAGGGAAGGTCTTTAAGACAGTAGTGAGACCAGCTATGTTATATGGGTTGGAGACAGTGGCACTGACAAAAAGGCAGGAGTCAGAGCTGGATGTGGCAGAGTTAAAGCTGTTAAGATTTGCACTGGGTGTGACTAGGATGGATAGGATTAGGAATCAGTATATTAGTGGGTCAGCTCATGTTGGACAGTTTGGAGACAAAGCAAGAGAGACGAGATTGCGTTGGTTTGGACATGTGCTGAGGAGGGATGATGGGTATATTGGGAAAAAGATGCTAAGGATGGAGCTGCCAGGTAAGAGGAAAAGAGGAAGGCCTAAGATAAGGTTTATGGATGTGGTGAGAGAGGACATGCAGGCGGTTGGTGTGACAGAGCAAGATGCAGAGGATAGGAAGAAATGGAAAGAGATGATCCACTGTGGCGACCCCTAACGGGAAAAGCTGAAAGATGATGATGATAATGATTGATGTGGCACATAAACAGTTACAGTGGAGAGAACAAACAAAAAAATATTAATTTTAAAAATAAAGGTAATTAATAGATTTGTAGTGTACAGCTGAAATTTGGAACATAGGTAGAATACATACATAGTACACAGGTACAGTACAAACATTGTAGATTAGCCAGTGTTTGTAAGACTGAAAACTATAATCAAGTTCTCTAGATTTTGTATGTATATGTTATCCGCTTTCACTAGCCTGGGGAGCAAAAAAAAAGATACTGATCAAATTAGATTAGTTTGTTGGGGGTCAGGAAGTTGTAGCTGGGTGAAATGTTGGCTACATATATATTGGGTCATAGTAAAATTAATGCATTCAGATGAATACGTAGTTCCAAGTGGGGTATTATGGGGACCAGTCTTAGGGCTGGCCTTTTTAACTTTAATGCAACACTCATTCATTCGTCATTTACCTGCTTAATCTTGAGCATAGTCATATGGGAACTGAACTATATCTTAGCACAAAGTGGAAATAATGTGTAGAAATTCATTCTGTTTGGAATGCCAGCCCACCAGAACATGCTCTTTCTTTCACACACACACACACACACACACACACACACACACACACACACACACACACACTTACAATTGGAATATGGAAGGAAACTGGAGCATCGTGCAAAATATGAATGAGCACTGGGAGGATGTGCAAAATCTGCGCAGGGACTATCCCATGTGCAACATGTATTATCAATAACACATACCAGCCTAAGACAAGGCGTATACATATTTAGAGAATGGGCAATCTGTACATCTTCACCCTGACTGAAAAGTAAATGTTATCTAGCAGGGAGTTAAGGTACAGGTGAAGCCCACTGAAAAATAAGCCTACCACTTTGCAAAACCATATACAGTGAAACTCAGATAGAAAAAAAAAAAAGCAAATGGCTGCTAGTTTCTTATACTCAACAGAGCTTTGTTGTTTAGTGAGACTAAAATTAAAAATGAAAGTAAATAGATAAAAAAAAAGAATTATGCACATCCATGTGTGTGTGTGTGTGTGTGTGTGTGTGTGTGTGTGTGTGTGTGTGTGCATACATACATGTGCTTCTGTGTGTGTGTGTGTGTGAGACAGAGTGAAAGAGAGATTGAGAGAGTTGCAGAGAGGCTGAAACACAGTAATAAATTTGCCAGCCTGTCAGCACACATATCATAGGTTAGTACTAAGCTAACTGCCCTTGCGAGCAATTTTAAGCTTAGCCAATTATCCCTTGTGAGACTCGAACCCTGCACCTTGTGTTTGTAAGGCAAGCACCTTAACCATTAGGCCACCCTCCCAACCATAAATATAGCACATTTTTCATCTTCACACAAATATGAACCTATTATTGGTTCATTGGTTAGTACTAGGTAACTGCACTTGTGGACCATATCAAGCCTAGCCAATTATCCCATGCAAGAATCAAACCCTGCACCTTGTGTCTGTAAGGTAAACATATTAACCATTGTGCCAACCTCCCCACATTCCTTCTCATTAAGAACTATGAAGCTTTTATTTCTGGCATTATTGATTAACTTTATTCCTCAGTGATTTACCATCAAACCAATCATTCTATGCGGGCAGATCAGCACTATATAGCAAAGTCAAGGACAATAAAGAGACATGAGGGAAACATTTGCAATGTCTTTCATTCCGTGATTTTTTTACATTCATTTGCTCACAATGAGACATCTGAGGTGTCTTCATTTAAAGTGGCTGTAACCACTGGGTGTGTTTGTGTGTGTCTATCTCTGTATATGTGTGTAAGTCTGTCTGTTCCTCTGAATGAGTGTGTGTGCATGTGAGGTGTGTGTGTCTGTTAATCTGTGTGTGTGCATAGACATTAAATGGTCACATAACTTATTTGGGTGTAAAATACTTCCTCCAACAATTACATATGCTACAGCAAGTGTAAAACATTGGGCAGATGAACTATTTTATATCAACGATATTAAAAAGTATATAGCAATAAAATAATATAAAAGAATCTAACAGAGCCAATTCTGTAAGCACAATAATGACCTCTCGGGTGTGTGTTTTTGTGGAAATAACACCCTTCCAGGGGTGTAGAGGCTCTCCACCTGCAGTTTTGGACCTTACAACACCCCTGGGATGGGATTGTTTTCCCAATAACACACACACACCCTGGAGGGCATTATTGATGGTTACTACTGTTAAGACTATAAAGAAAGAATGTCCTTCAAACCAGGGTGCAAACACAGACAAAAGTACATGGGCAGTAGTGTTCAAATGTACACCTCCTCCAACTTTAATTACTTTACTAGGGAGTATCCAATAATACACACTATATATTTAATAAAAGTTTGTTTGTTTCTTTCGGCTTTTCCTGGTTAGGGGTCGCCACAGCGGAACTCCGGTCTGCTAATGATTGTCAGTAGATTTTGACGTGCTGGCTTGCTGGGCCTAATGCACAACCTTCAACGAAGGAATGCCCATTCACGCATGTCACCACACAGAAGACACTCTAACTGAGAATCGAACTGGCAACGTCTAACTGTGAGGCGACAACGCTACCGCAGCACCACCACTGCAGCTATATATTTAATAAAAGTAATGTTCAAAATATTTTTTCTTCCCAGCACAACTACTTCTCATAGAAGATTTCTTTAACTGCTCAGAATAGCATTTGTGAGGTTCCATATAGATAGAGACTATGACTGCAATCAACACATCAGGAAAATTAGCTTGACTGGGAGAATATTCTATCAATGGAATCATCTAGACTACTGATACAGTCATTTATCTCTATAGCAGGCTCAGTTGTGCATCATTTGTTGCTGTGGAAACTGAATCTATCCTCTTTTTATGAGTATGTGCCAGAGGGCAACTATTCAAAATGTCATGTCTTGCCAGAGAGAGTCCCAAAACATGGAGACTGAATTGCCAAAAAGTGAACTTATATATACTAAATCTGAGATTGCCATTTCTTGGAATATTCTCTTTTGTCAGAGGTATGGTGATCTCAGAGTTGGTATATATAAGTTCAGGAGGTGTGGGAGGCTTGCCTCCCACCGTGCAGGTGCAAGGGGTCTTGGTCCCCACAAAAAAGAAGTTTCTTTCTTTCTTTAAATGAAGTTTAAAGAAGAGTGATCTTCAAGATTCATTCTTTTTCTGGGTTCTCTGTTTTTTTAGCTTTTTGACTCTCAGCATTTCGAGTGCTGACATTTCTTTATGGAACTATACTGTTTTCCATCATGACTGATGTGTGGCTGTCATCCCTGTTTCTAGGGGTATCAGGAAGGCCACTGATCCTTCTAACAGTATGGCCACCTTCTTTTGTGCATTGGGTTGGCTACCCTCCCAGGTAAGAGTGTGGGCTTATCAGATTTAGAGGAAATGTAATGTGGTCCCCATTTAACGGTTCTGTAGTGAAGTACCAAAGCATACTGTGCAGTAGAAAACTTCAGTCATGCTTATCACTCATCTGTGCAGATTTGTTATATATTCCTGTTTAAATTCCTAGTTTTATTAAGTCTAGCCTTTACCTCAGCCTTAGGTTCATGAATATCATCATTTGCATCACATCACTGCTGTGTGTACAGCATTATAGTATATCATCATGAACTGGTCTATTCTGAACTACAAATATTTGCATTCATAACTCATGGCCTTGATAGATCTCTTTAAGGTTTGAATATGCTATTTAACTCACTCACAGCTGAATGATGGTATCAGGTGTATAATACTTTATGCCTGTTTTATTTGTGAAGGACCTAAACTCCTTTGCTGCACACTGTAGGTCATTATCACTGACATTTTGTTCCAGAATGACTGTTCTTGTGAAATTGTTTGTCTGCTATGAAGCAATTAACTCCAGATAAATAACTTCTCTTTTTTACAATTTCTTATACAGAATAATTAGGTACACTGAGACCATTGATGATACTATGGCAACTTATACTGCTGTGTCACTAAGTTTGCCCCCAAAACTATAAAAATGATTGTGATGTTATATATTGGATGGCTCCCTACTGGTAGTTTGAGACAAAATACTGCAAGTTCTGACACTTTGCAAATTAAAATGCAATTTCTGCAAAAAATGTGAATACCAATCATTGTTACATGTTTAAACCATTTTTGTATGGAGAATTCACCCCTGCAGTTCCTACTGTTATGGCTATGGTCTCCACAGCCCCACAACATATCTGTACTAATTCTGAGACTGTCATACCTTGGAGAAAGGGAATTTATTTATTTATTTATTTAACATTGGTTGACTGGAAAAGTCTGACTAGGACAGAGCCTATTTTCAGCGAAGGCCCAGAGAGAAACGCTCCACATGCATGTCTTTGGAATGTGGAAGGAGAAACCAGAGTACCCAGAGGAAACCCACGTGAATGCAGGGAGGACATGCAGACTCCCCGCAGAAGACACTCCAGTTGAGAATCGAACTGGAGAACCTCTTCTTGTGAGGTGACAATGTTAACCATTGCACCACTGCACCACCCAATACTCTGAAATACTCTTGAGATGCCATTGTTTCTAAATTAGTGTATATTCTAATTGCACGTAGATTTTCTGTGTTTCAAGGATCTGGATTAACAATCTCTGGCTCTAAGTAGGCGCCCTTTTTGGACCATGCGGCATCCATGATGCCTCTTTGCTAAATCTTACATTAACCTTTCTTGTTGTCAGCCCAGAATAGAAAACTGCAAGCCACTGTTAAAACATTTCCTATTTCCTAAGTGTCCCTTATGCATGATGTTGAACACTCAGGAGAACAAAGTGAAAAGTGAAAGGAGTTACTACTCTAGTATCTCCTAGTAAACTACCTTGAAATGGTGACAGTTGCACTTCTTATGAGATACAGAGTACAATGAGTCCCTCACTTTGCACCAAGCTTTTGCGAAGATTATACAGATTTGTAACAGTAATTTGTCATTTGTGGTATCTTTTTCAATAAATGTATCAATTGCTTGCAGTTGATACACAAAGTACTGCCAGTGAAGCAGTGGTTCTCTGATCTTGAGCTCTTTGACATGGCAGCCATGATAGTCCAGCAACATCATAATACTGATTAGTTCCCTTTGAACTTGTTGTGCGAGCATCTGCCTAGAAAATGTGACAAGTGTTACAACAGTGATGCAATCACTGCAGATATCCCCTTCCATGAGTTCAAGATGGACGCTGATGGTGCTGGTCTGTAATCAGGGTGAATCTTTTTATGTACAAATATTAATCTTATTTACTTTTCTAAACTGTACCAATAAGCTCTTTTTCACTGCATTTAGCTTTAGTCAGACTTGAATCAATAGAGCAGTGGTACTATCTTTCCCACCTAGAAACTTGTGTAGTCAAATGGTGTTGGTTAAATAAATGGGAGCATCACATTTCTCTCCAATAGGTGAGTGTGTGTGTGTGTGTGTGTGTGGGGGGGGGGGGGGTCAGAATTTATTAATATCTTGTTTGGTGTTATTTCCTTTATCACCCCCAATGTTTGTTTACTGTTACCCAAGCATTTCAATGTAGATTCATCTCACATAAGTATTAGTGCATTGAGAGGATAACATACCATCAAGACGTTTGGCTGAAATATATAGCTTACCATTGCTGAATCCTCAGCTGTGCCATTTTCTGAGGCCATCCTCCACAATTCAAACTTCATTACCGAGGACACTGAATAATGGAGTTTCCAGGTAGAAGTGCTTCTACTGAGTGATAGACAAAATTGTCATCCATCCTGGTCTTTCCTGTGAATACAAGTTCAGTATTTTGCAACAAGTACAATTTAGACCCATCCTGTGATCGGATCTCATGTTCATTTACAGTGCCCTGTATAAAGCAGAAAAATACAGGTCTCATCAATTGGAGATAACATATTACAGGTTCTCTGGGCATGTCAATAAGACAGCTATGATCCTCATCAGAGAGAGATTTCTCCCCAGAGTGGCATTCTATACTCCTAATGGAGATTCAGTTCATCTGCTCCAGGTCCCCAAGGACTTTCTGTCAACTTCCATTCTGTATGCTCTCAGAATCCGTAATATTTACATTTAGAAAACATAATTGTTTGTGATCCTGAAAGGCATAATAGGTTTGGCAACAAGCACTTGGCCTCTGTCTCCTATGAACTAGTATCAAAATTTACACCAAGAATCAAACAGGCTACCTAAAATAAACTCCAAGTTGAATTAAAATATTCACTGTTAAATTGACGTCTTGGTGTAATTACAATAAAAATTTACTGAGTTTACTGATGAGCTATTTTTTTAATGAACAACTTATAACTAACTAACTAAATGCTTCAGGACAGTTATAAAGTTTGTTGATTCAGTTAAGTGTGCTGTGGTTGTGATTTACTAGTCTGGAGTTAGCCCAAATGAATAAGCTGTTGAATTATTAGAGTTTGATTTCCTCAGCCTCCATTTGCCTATTGTGAGTTATAAATAATCTTTAAATTGAAAGTATTATTTTTATTGTTTTGTATATATTGACACTTAATCTGTTTTTGTTTTACTTAAATGGTATGCTGGCGTGTGTGTGTGTGTGTGTGTGTGTGTGTGTGTGTGTGTGTGTGTGTGTGTGTGCATCTTTTCACAGATTGGCATCCTGTCCAGAACTGGTTCTCTGTCCTACTTACATTGCTTGCTAGGACAGGCTCCAGCTCCCCAAGATAAAAAGCATGAAAAATGAATAGACTAATTAACTGTCCTGTAGTCTTTTAACTCAATGTTTGATTATACATGTTCTGTAATTTATGCACAGAGCTTAGATTTAAGCACTGAAATAAATGTCAATATTTTATTGCTGCTGATTATACCTAAGTGCAAGTTGTGACAGTTTGGGCAAACTATAAATAATCAGTTTGTGTTCTTCAGATTAAAGATCAACAGCGGACTAAATGCAGTAGACAATAAATGGTGAGTAGTGGTCTTGGCTCTTATCTTCAGTATGTTAAATATCACAACAGGAAATTTCAGAGTAGTGACTGGTCACTCTGGTAAGATGAGACTATTGTTGCAAAATAACAGTTCAAGTTCAATTTGAAATAATGGCTGAATACCTCATCATGGCATGAAAAATATGCCTAGAATCCAATTGTGCAAACATACATGTGGAACTAATGATCAAATGTCAGAAACCTTTCTGCTGCCTCATACAGTATCCATACCGACTACAGTCCCACAATACCACACGTTTAAACTCCAGCCAACATTCTGCAATAACAGAAATCAGAGCCAATGCAAAGGTGGTGTAGCCAAAAGACAGATGGGACTCTGGCTGGATGCCAAGAGCAGAAGTTAAAGCATTTAGCTCATCACAGGCAGAAAAAGTATTCAGTATCGAATACCAAGCCAAAACAAATCTTAAGTTACAATGACATTACATTATTATAACAGGTAGCAATTGCAAACATAATGTCAGCTCCAGAAACAAACACTTCTCATAGGAGAGGACAGTAAAGTGACAAGTAGTACTGGGTCTGTAAGTATCCCTAGCCAAACAGCCCTCCAATACAACATTGTAGGGCATATGAGAGACAATTAAAGGGAAAGACAAATATTATGCCTTATTTAGAATATCTCAGCACAGATACTGACAGTAGGTCTATTAGTTAGCTCAAATATGCCATATGTTGTAATAAGTTGTTAAAGAATGGCAAAAGATGGCAAAATGAATTAATCTTAAATAATTGTAGCAGAGAGCTAATTATCAAATAGCATTAGTCAGTGTATTAAAACAAATATAAAAGTACCAAAAGACCATGGTAGTCAGTCAACAGCATCTTATACAATATAATATCATTATTAGTATCATAGCCAAAGAAAAAGTACCAAGTCTTAGAAATAGAGTTATGCAGCTGGCTAAGTAAAACAAGAAGATTTTGATTCAAATGCAACTCATTTCTCCAGTAAGCGTGTACTAAGACTTGATACCTTTTCTTGGATTATAGGCTCAGGCTCAAAAGTCTTGAAGCTTCTCACTCCATATATCATGTTTTCCCATCTAGTTTGTAGTTTTCCTAAATTCCTGTAAACTTTCATTGTTCTTTATATCAGTTTGTAGTTTATTCCAAAGGATTACCACTCTCAACCATCTTATAGTTTTCTTGTTCTTCTTAACTATGCTTGATAATATAATATGCTCAGTATATCCTCTGTTTTCAGGCTGAGTCATTCCCACGGGAATGGATCCTTAGTAGCTGTAAAAAACTGTATCAGTTTTCCATGTTTTGACCTGTAGTTCACTGAATATAGACTGAAACATAATTTGTCCTTATATGCTATTATTTCAAATTATTATTATTGTTATTTTTATTATTTAAGTTTGTTAACTAGATGAATGCATTGGTCCAAGAGACATGACATAACTTAAGACAAAAACTCAGAATGGTGCAGTTGTACAGGTACACTCAAGTAGACAAGCAAAAACTTTGAACTATGTTTATAAGTGAGTCTTCTTCAATATACCAAAATACTACTTACCCAAATTACACATAACCGAGACGACAAAACCGAAACCGCATTTTAACAAACGTGCACATCACCGAAACAGATTCCTGGGAAAAGAACCACTTGGCCAGAATAAAAAGAAAAGAAAATTGAAACATTTTAAACCCACCCAAGTGGGGGCCTTAGGCCCTCACATACCGCAATGTGGGGGATTGTGCCCCCACACCCCCTAACTAAATATACCCACTCAGAGATTACGCTACAGTGGGGAAAATGGCAAATTTTGCATATTGGTCAAGTGGTTCTTTTCCCGGGAATCAATTTTGGTGATGTGCACATTCATTAAAATGCGGTTTCAGTTTTGTTGTCTTGGTTATGTGTAATTCGAGTAAGTGACATTTTAATCTACTGAAGTACACCCTTATAACCAAGTTTTATCACCTTAATATACTTTTCCTGTACTCTTTAAAAGTTAATCCTTTGTTTTAGCATATGCAAATCAGAGGCAGATGCTGTATTCAACATTTGGTCTTAATAGGCTAAACTAAATGCTTGTAATAACAATATTCTTCTGACGCAACTAATAATTTTGTTGCATTATTTTATAACATTGTCTATATGTTAGCCAAAACTGAATTCATTATTTAGCCAAATAACAAATTCCTTAAATCAAGGCATGTATTTGATCTTTATACAGTTCAGAATCACAGTCTAAATAAGAAAAGCTGAAGGTCATGCAATTATTCTTATTAATTTCATAATATTTTCCTTACTTCAGTTGCACAGCTCTTCTAAACATCATCAGGAGTTCTCTTTATTGTCCTTACTTGTTGCATGTGTACCTAAATTTGAAGTGTCAGTATATAGGCGATAGAATATATCAAATGAAAATATTACATCAGAGGTATACAAGCTGAAAAGGTAAGATCCTAGGATCTATACCTATGTCACCCTATTGCCACAGTAGGATTTATACTTAATTTCCTACTTTGTATAATGTAGCCACAAAGATATCCATATAAGCAAATATTTAGATATTCCCATCTAATCCATAATTGATGACTTATTCTAATAAATGTCCATGTAAAGTAAATATAAACTTCATTAGTCTAGATGTTTGCTTCTATTGCTGCAATGATATTGTTGAATAACTGCATATTGTGAATATCTGTCCTTGGTATATGTATTTTGGTCAATAATGGATAGTCCCAATGTCCTCAAGTCTTCCAGTGACTTTTTTCAGACTAGCATCTCTTCAACTTTCCTTGTAATTTTCAAAAGATTAATTAGCCTGTAGCTATTTTAGCTCTTAGAACCTTCTTCCTTTTATATGTAGTCTTGATAGGTGCAAATTTTCAGTCATCTAGGATCTCAAAAATTTTATAACATGCACTAAAATATGGATCAAAGGAACAACTAGGAGATGTAGTAATGTTTTTAAGCCTCTGTTTTTAATGCCATCCTGTCCTGGGACTTTGATATAATCTAGCTTACTATGTGGTGTAACAATTTCCTCATCTGTAATTCTAGCATTGGGTACATCTGCCCCTTTGTTATTCATATTCAAGACAGAGCTTTGAAACCTATAAAAGTAACAAAGTGGGTTACAAATAGTGAGTCAATGCCACTTTAAAGCAATTACTCAGAGATCCATGACTGCACCATGAAGACTAATGAAACAAATCAGGAATAACCACAGCAGAGTTCCCTGCAATCAAAATGCATTGTTAACCAAACACAACTGAAACAAAAAGACTTAACAGTTTTGTCCATATTTGTAAAGAACCACAATTATCTTTTTTAGACAATCCCAGATTTGACAGCCAAAAAAAGTTGGCAAATCACTGGCCAGGTGAGAATATGGGCTCTAACAACAAGGAAAAAGTACAAGAGCAATTACTTGAACTGCCATGGCAAAGGCAAGGGTTGGAACAAGGGATACTGAATTGCCCCTGCAGGTATGAAGGAAGGTTTGGTTTGAGGACTTTAGACTCTTTTTAAGATTTTTAATTTGTCCCATGTATCTTTTGCTGAATCTTGTTTGTTTTCAAGACAGGGTTTAATTTCATACCTAACTTCAAACTTGATATAGTCAATGCGCTGATTGAATTAAAGTTGTTTGTTAGGAATTTACACCTTAAATTGTTTTTTTGTTGATAATCTTGATTGTACGTTTGATCAGTTGAACACACCTAAAAGCAATTGCTGCCCCCGAATCCGTGGATAATGGTGTTTGAGAAAGTTTGTGAAGACCAATTTAGAACCATTTACAAGTAGAAATCCAAATGGTCAGACAACCTTACCCTGGAAGAAAGGGCTTTTCTTAACAAACTTATGTACAAAATAAGTCTTAGAGTAATGAGACTGGATAAGGGGGGAGGTGTTCTAATCATTGACAGTTTTGATTATTCTACAAGAATGTTTGATTTATTGTCTGATGAATCCATATATAGGAGGGTATCTATTAATGAGATTAATGATGCATATGCCAAAATTGGATTTGTCCTTTTTGATTTGGTGTTACAAGGATTCATGAGTCATGATACATGGAAATGTTTAAATGTTTTTAAACCTATAATTTCTTCCATTTCTAGAATTCCCAAGATTCACAAATCTAGCCAAAATCCTTCTCTAAGACCAGTTGTTGCAGCAAAGTGTTCCAAGACTGAACCCTTGGCTAAATGTATTGACTTAAAATGTAAAGGCCTTTTAAAATCTAAATCTTATATTTTAAGGGATTCTTGGCATTTATTGGAAAATTTGAATTTCTTAACACTTGATGGGATAATGTTTATTACTGTTGATGTTGTTAACCTATTTTCTATTCCTCATGTTATTGGTTTGGACTGGTTTTCTTAATTTCTGAATGCTCAGAAGGCTATTTCTTCATTGGATATACATGTTTTTGTACTACGTTTGGAGTTGACATTAACCAACAACTATATATTCTTTGAAGGTGAATATTTCACCCAATTTCTGGTGTAACTAGGGGTGCTGCCTGTGCTCCCATGTATGGTAACATTGTTTTGGCTATGTGGGAGGACAGTTACATTTTTGTTCCTGATTTTTATGTAAAAGGTACATGGATATTATAGTTTTTTTGGATGACATTTTTATTCTTTGGAATGGGAAGAGTTCCAGATGATTTGTGAAAAATCTACTTTCATTTTAAAATTTACTTGTGCAACTGATCCTTTTATGATTAATTATTTGGACATCTCCCTCTAGAAAAACTATGTTTATCATTGTTACACCTCCAGCATTTTAGGAAAGAAACTTCAGTAGCTGCCACCTTTACCATAAAAAGAAAGGTATTGTTAAAGGCCAGATGATGTGCCTGTTGAGACTGGTTTCTGATGATTTAGTATTTGGAGAATAATTACACTATTTTGTATGTTTTTAGACAGGGAGTGCCCTGTTAACATCTTGTGGGAAGTTAAAACAAAGTTTTTAAATTCTTGACAGGACAGATTTGCTCATGTTTTAAGGATCAAATGAACCGGTGGCAACTTTGGTGTTAGTGGTCTGCAAGTTGTGAGAGTAGGAAGTTATGATAGCTCTTCATAGCCATTTTCTTACTATTCCTTATAGTAAGAATGTTTGTAAATACATTGGATCAGTGAAAAATAATTGGAAATTAATTTTTTGGATGGATTGAAAAATGTATTGGATTTAAATTCCATAACTGATTTTAGTAAAGGAAAGAAAATTAAATTTGTGTTGGAAGTTTATATATATAAAGCCAAACTTGACTTGAGATAAGGCTTTATGAGAAAGTGTGGTATTTTCAAATTTTGTAAGTTTATTCATGAAGGACTATACAATGTTGTAGTTGGTTTTGATGGAATGATTTAATGTCCCAGTAGATGTAATTGCAACACTGCATGGGTAGTTTTCCTAGTGACTTGCACCTCATGTGATACAGTTTACATAGGGAAAACAGATAGGAAATTAAAAGAAAGAATTGGGGAACATACATATGACATCAAAAAGGATAAGTCCATGAATGCCCTTAATAGGCATTGGAGAATTTGGCCCAATTTTAGAAAAGTTACTTTTTTGTCATTGTTTGGGTGATTCTACCAGAAAGGGGAGGTGAACCCTAAGCTTTGCTGGAGTTTAAAGAGTTAGTATGGCAACTGAGGCTTAATACCTCTGTTTCTCCTGGTCTTAATGATTATCTGTTAATCATGAGAGTTTTAAAGAGGAGACCAATTTTCCTCTAATTTTTAATTTTGTAAGTTGACATCAATTCATTTATTATTAACATTTCCAAATTATTTTTATCCAGTAATATTTATAAGGTTGTTGATGAGCATGTTATCAAATTGTTTGTTTTTCATTTTGTTTTGTGCTATCTGCATTTTTTCATGACTTTCAATGTGCCTGTGCTAAACATTAATTAATTATTTATAAGATGTTAATGGGATTCCTATGATTGGCTAACAGCTTTATTTATTTTGGGTGAGAGTGTTGAGCACTCTGATGAAGTTCTTTAAAAATATGGACAAAAGAACTAAGTCTATTTGGTTTTAATTGTGTTTAGTTAATAATAAATTTTCATTGCAGGGAACTCTTTTGTGATTATTCCTGATTTTGTTTAATTACTCGGAGAAGCTGGTTATTTCCCTTTCCTGGTGAACTTAAGAAAGCTTTTTATTATCCTACACGTTTCTTACAAGACCTTCATTATATTTTTGTTGATCATGCTTTGCACTGGATTTAATCCTTTTAATGAAGAAATATATCAGAGAGAGACCTTGATAAACAATGAACCAAGAAGTAATCAAGGAAGCAGCCAGCCTGTACAAGTATTGAACAAAAATGAAGCTCAGAAAATATAAATATATTTATTAATCCACACAAAAGTAACAAAAAGTTAAGTGCTTTCTTCCATTGTAACATACGGACTTCTTCAGAACTTTTGTATACTAGTCTAGTTAGAAAATATATAATGAAATCAATAAATCACATATAGCTCCACGACCAATCAAATAACCCATCCAATTATTGTCATAGATATCTTACTATAAAAAGTTATCAATTAAAACCATTTCCAAACTAGAATACCAAACTAACAGAAGAATATATATTTATTAACAGAGTTAATAAAATTGTGATCTCCCTATATAAAAATAAATCCATGTCAATAAACATCGTAACAATTCATAATTTTTGCTGCCCTAAGTTTTAACAAGCAAGTTAAAGAGACAGTATCATTCAAGCCAGGAAGTACAGATGCATTAAGTCTGACTTGCCAAAGTAATTCTCTATACTCAAGTCTGATCTCCCATGACCCCCCCAAGTTAAAAGGTACTTGTTTGAGAATAAAGAAATATAATTTTTTTTATAATTTACACAATTTTGCTTTGTGTTTAGATAATGCATTGTTAATCTTAGCATTGCTGATATCATACCAGTGTTCACATATTATTTTCTTTAGGGCATGCTCTGTTTTCCCCCACATAGTAACTGTGGCAAAAGTCACAGAGAGATACATATACCACTCCTTTAGTGTTGCAACCATAATGATAATCAAGTTTAAACTCTAAATCACAGGTGGTTAATTTTAAAGATGTACCCTTGTGTATATATTTACAATACTGGCATGCTCTACACTTTATCATTCCTGCAAGCCTTTTACTAGTCTTATGTTGGTCCCATTTGGCACAGCCCTTCTCTAAAATTTCCTTAACATTATGGTGCTGTTTATAAGCAAATTATGATTGCATTCATTAAACCTTAACAATATTACTGTCATTTTGAATAACCTTCCAGTTTTTCATAATATGTTTGATAGTTGTACTTTCATTCTTGAATGTTATGACTGCCGTAGTCTATTCAAAACCATCATTAGTTTCCTTGCTTTGCCATGCACTTATTTTGTGAATGTTTTTACTTAACAGAGGTGAGAAATAATCATGCCTTTTGTTAAATATTCCTTTTTGATCTCTGTCAATATATACTCAGGATAAATGCTAGCTTTAAACATATCAATAAGCTTATCAAGCTCTACTATGCAATTTTAATCATTGGATTCAATTCTAGATATCCAAATCATCTGTCCTTTAACCAGACCTTTTCTGATGGAATGGGTGGTTGCTCAAATAATGTCAAAATTGTTAGAAAATGTGGGCTTTCTGTAGACATTGGATATACATTTTTGGTGTAAATAATTTTTAATAATTACCACATTCAAATAATTTATACTAGTATTGGACCAGTTATAGGTGAATCTTAAAAATTCAGTAGTGCTATTTAAAAATTCTATACATTATTTATTTATTTTTTAAATGGGATAGGTTATCTCCAAATTAAAAATTAGCATCTAAAAGCGTAGGAAAACAGCAACATTTCCATATATATATATATATATATATATATATATATATATAGATCTGAAAACAAAGTTGTGCTCCGAATACCCTAGCACCATGTTGGCAGATTGTGGGGCACAAGATGCTCCCACTTGCCACTCTTGTTAGTCGTTGTTGTCAAGTGTGGATGTCTGCAAAAATATTGACATGGGTGGAAAAATACATCCCAATAGTAACAATAAAATCAGGATAAGGGATAGAGAACAAAGTGATGATGAGGTTATTGAATTAACTGAGAAGATGAGAAGTAAGAAATTGAAAAGAAGGGCCATGGGTTGGAATAGATAGTAGAACTATTATAATAGACCTGGGTAGTGTAGTTGATAATAACAACAACCATGACAATGTTAATAAATTAGAACTTGTAACATCAAATGAAGTTAATGGAGTATTAGTGATAGGGGACTGTGCTTAAGTTAACTGCCAGAAAACTTTGAGACCTAAATAATCAAATAATACTATATGCTCTCTATTTGATCTAAAACTCATCAGTCAATCTAATTTATTAACTATTCTTTTGACATCTAGACAAAGCTATAAGCAAATAATAATTCATAGTGGAGTAAATGACTTGCATGCTATTCCAATCATATGAAGAATTCTGTACTAGACATTTTGGAATATTTAGAGGGAAAGTCAGTTGAAGCAATTTTAAGTAAGATCCTTCCTTGCCACAAGTGGGATGGTTGTAAATTTAGCAAAGTTCATATGTGCAACAAATGGGAATAACAGATTGATACAATAAACAAAGTAAAAGCAAAGGTAATATACTAACAGGAAGATTATGTTGTAGACCAAAAATTTTCACCAAAGTTCTTATGGAGCTAGCTTTATCTCTATCAAATTATTGGTCCACATCAATTTTTTTTGAGAAATACCAACTACAAAAATACAAAACAAAGCCCAGATACAAGACCTGATACTCTTATAAGATTTTACCACACTAACACTCATAGTCTGTGAAATAAATATGTAGAACTACTAAGCCTGATAAAATATGAAGATTATAATATTGTGGTTATTACAGAATAATGGAACTTTAAAGACTTTTGTTCTACTAGATTTCAAATGTTTGGGTGCCGGAGGAAGGAGTTTAGGGATTGTGGAGTCTTATTACTGATTTATGGATTCATTTCTTCTTATTTAGTCAAGCAAATATAAATGAAAGTCTAGTTGTCAAAATTCCAATGTTGTGGAAGAATTTCAACTTACAAATCACATTATGCTATAGAATCACTAGCATGGACTCAGTAACTCTTTATAATTATTTATATATATTGAAAGGTCTATTGGACTGTAAAATCATTGTATTGATAGGAGATTTTAACAATTCATCTATAGACTGGAGTAACCTCATTGCAGGGACAGTCCATGCAAAGGAATTCTCACATATTATAATGCTTCATAATCTTCATCAGTTTGACAAGTTAATGCAATAGGTACCCCATTGCTGGACATCATAGCAGTTACTGATTTAGACCTAATTAGCAACTTACCTATTGATCAACCTTTAGTACTATCCAGCCATAACTCCATTTTGTTTGTACTTCATTTCACTTTAATGTATTCTATTTGTTTAACTAACAACAGTCACTGGCTAATCAGTTACTCTGTGTTAAAGCATGATGTATTAAACTTTGATGTTTTTATTTATTTTATTTATTTTACATTTGTTGACTGGGCTAGTCCAACTGAATATATGTCCATTTTCAGTGGAGGCCCGGGGAGATAAGCTCCACATACACAAGAAAATTTAAAAAGGCATTGATACATTGCACAAAAAATTGGAAACAGAATGTATCATTGTGTTGGGCATAATAACAAGAAAGGAATATCCTGGTCTGAGCAGATGTAGAATTCATGTCAAGAAATAGGACAGAGGTAACTAATTAATTATATAGTCACACAAAAACATGACAACAAAAAAAACCCCACCAAAAATTGTTGAAAATAACAATGAGTTATATCTTGATTATAAAAGTTTAGAAAAGCTCTTAATTGATATTATTGAATATACATAATCATTTAGCTTTAATAAAAATGCAAGTACTGGTTTTGCTGAAATTCAACATTGATAATTTTACACACGAGGTAAAAATGAATTGTCAGGTTATATAAAAAGTCCTAATAATAAAAGCAAAGCAAAGTTAAGCAAAATTGTCAAAGATTTGAAGGTGAAGATCAAGACACAAAAATGCTAATTATGAGTAGAAGCTTGCTTTAGCTATGACAAACAAAAAAGGAATATATAAATATATCAGCGTTTCCAAATCTCATCATCAGATTAACTCATTAATTATTGACAATGTGATGGTCACACGTCAAAAAAACAATAGATACATGATGTGTGTGTGTGTGTGTATATATATATATATATATATATATATATATATATATATATATATATATATATATATATATATATAGAGCTAGATACATGTATTGCAAAAGTTGGAGGTATTGGAAACTATGGTACCTTTCATAGACTGTATTATGCAATTTTTGAATGTGAGACTTGTCTATTAGTAAATATGAAAACTGTAAGCAGGGCTATAAATAAAAATCAATAAAAATACCTCCAAAAGTCCTAACAACATTCCTGCTATATTGCTGTATAATAGAAAGAATGAATTTATCCCAGTTCTAATAAAAATAAAGTTTTTAATAGTATGGCTTAGGATGGAATAGTACCAAAACACTGAAGAATCTCTCACATAAGAGCAATATGAACAACATATTAGTAAAACGTATAGACTAATCAACTTAACACTGATTCTATTTAAATGTTTCAAGAAATGTTTACTGCAGCTGATAACTAATGAAATTCAAAATTTGGTCTTACTAGATATAAATCAAAATGGCTTAATTAACAGAAGACCAACCTTTGCCAATCAACTTGAGTTTTATAAACTAGTTCCTATGGCTATGTGTAAAGGATTGACAGTAGGAATCATATTTTTGGATTTAGCCACAGCTTTTTATGCCTTACCCAATATAACCATTAAAAATCTTGCTAAATAGCAAATTTAAGAAGATGGATAATGGCATAGTTAACAGGTAAGTAGTAGTCTGTCTCTATTCAAGGCAGACTTTTGGACCAGTTGTCTGTAACCGTGGGATCCCATAGGGTTTGGTACTCAGCTCATTTGTATTTAATGTAGTATTTTCAACCATTCCAAGGAATAATAGTTTGTTGGCTAGGTAAATGAGCCATCAATTGTACAACTAGATTTACTATTTTAGGTAACAAGTATTTGCAAGAATAGAGAGGTGATATTCTTGTTTATGTGCACTTCCTACATCTCATTTTATGTTGGAAAAACAGAAAGAACTTTAAGAAAGAAAATTTATAAGACCTACTAAGACATTTTTAAGATGAATGGAAACAATTTTTTGTATAAACACTGAGTTGTTTTAATAAAAAAGCTTTAATTTGCAGTTTTTGAAGATATTCCAAGACATATTGGGGAGGGCCATAGAAATTAAGAACCAAATACAGAGAACTGATGTAGCAGCTAAGGCTGAATGCTGTCCTCTGTCCCAGGCTTGAACAAATGCATTTCAATAAGTTGAGTTTTAAAATTATGTGCAGAAAAACTTTAAATACTCTGCATAATATTATTTTCATCCATATTAGCTTTTTTAAATATCACTTAAAATTTGCTATCAATATTTTGTATTTAGAGTCTTATGAATTTATAAAAGTACCATATATGTACTTGATTACTTTATTTTATTGTTTTGAATCAAATATTACATGATTAGTTTAGGTTTTATTTATTGGACATTGTGGGTATATTAAAGTCAGTTCTGAGGTCCATTTTAATATTCAGACAAAAGCTCCAAACTTTAAAAAAAAAAAAATATTTCTAAGGCGTGATTAGTGTGATTTATTGGAGGAGTTTTAGTGTGTAACTCTTTTTCTTTGGCTCTTGCATTTTTGTTACATGAGTATTATTCCACTGCTTATTTACAAGATATTTATACTACATATGAGCACATTCCATAAAAATGTCCAGTTAATACCCTCTTTGACTCGGATTTCATGCTGAGTATTTTGCAGGTCAGTCTTGCTTCATGGAGGCTCCTGTAGAAAATTCTCAATATTGAGAACAGTAGCTGTTCATTCTTACACACCATAGTTTTCTTAAGTTATCGAGAGCTGCTCTGAGACAACAGGACAGATGCGTTTGACAGATGTGCTGTATAAAGAAGTAGCTTCACTTCTTTCAGTTTTTATCTGCCATGATTGTGCCATGAGCTCCTTCATTTATCATCATTGAAACTGTCTGAACTTGGATTATATAAAACACTTCTGACTGCTTGTAAATGTAGTGCACGTTTTAAAACAAGATCAAAATGATAAAAGTTGCTTTCCTGTGATCACTTCTGACCACTTATCTTAAATGACTATTACTACAGAATTGGTGTCTACGGAAAATATTTGTTAGTGCTTTGGCAAATTTGACAATAATTAGGAAAGAAATATAATATGTTGCACTTTTGACTCTGTAGCAAAACACTGTATGTTGCATTCCCATGATTATAAACTGCAAAGCAAGAATGTTTTGGCTTAGCTCAGATAAAATAGTTTGGTTGCTTGCTTGCAGTTCTGACAAAGCAGAATAGAAAGCAGCAAAAGTTTTAATATGTTTTTGTTTCTGCTTCCCCCTAATTATTTTAACATGTTTTCTCTTGCTCATAAACTGCAAAATAAGAATGACTGAACTCAGCAGAGGTAAAGCACTTCTGACAGTTTGGGAAACCAGTGAATTTTTTATAAAGATTGCAAGGAAAGAGTGATGGTTAGTTGCTTGTCTGGTGCCATTATCCTGATCATGGCTGTATTCAAGTTCTTGAACAAGTACCAGTATGACTCTGTCATAGTTCTCTTCAGTGTCAATGGCTTGAGATGTACTTCTTTGGACTATATGAATACAGGCATGATGAAGCTCTCAGACTGTGTATCCAAAGCAGGTATGAGCCTAGCATTGAACAGCATTCTGCCTTCTCCAAGGATGATGCTGTGATATGAGCAAAAAAATAATCTACTTCAATAATTGGCTAAGTTTTTAGTGTAATTTAAAGGGGGTCCAATATTTGTCAGCCTGGGAGGATATGATCGCTGACCACTCTGCTTTGTCTGGGATGGCCTTCATTTGTCCCCTCTAGGGTTTTGATTATGGGCAAAGACATTGTCCACCCCCACTTTACCTTTTTTAAGCAATGCCAACCTGGTAAACCTATGAACATAACAAAATAAGCAAAGGAAAATATGAAGGTGTCACTGATCAGTGCTACGAACCAGAACAAGAAACTCCAGTCACTACAAGCACTTCTGGCCCTGTCTAGTGACTGAGACATGGTGTAAAATCATGGAGAGCACTTTATCTGTACAGGGCTGTAATGCCTTCTACTATTTAGACCAGCAACTGTGCTGGAGGGAAAAAGAAAGGTGGTGGTGTCTCAATCTACATCCAGAAGAGACTCACATCAATGCTGGTAAAGCAGGATGATACACTAGAGCTTCTTCGCGTCTAAATAACGATCTGAAAGGTCCTGTATACATATACTAGCTAGCTATAGAGCTTCCTCTATATCTACAGAAAGCCACAAAAGCTATCTACAGAATCTAGAATCACTCAGTATTAAACCCAATACCATTTTTCTAGGTGATGTAAACTATCCAACTATAGACTGGGAAACTTACACAAGCACAGAGATTCATGGACTTTGTCAGTACAAATGCCCTGGAACAATTTGTCAGAGTGCCCACTGGGGGGAATAACATCTTGTATCTTGTCCATACTAATATGGGAGCATCTTGCACCATCCCTTGCATATCTTCATCACTTGTTAGGTCTGGCCATAAAGCAATCTCCTTCAAAATAAAACAAAAAACAAAGATCACTTCCACCCAAGGTACCTTTAGAAATTTCTTTAAGACAAACCACCTACTCCTAATTGATACATTGACAAGTTTCAAATCCCTACTAAACCCAGTTAACTACACTGAATATGCAGAAATATACACCTCCACACTATAACAGCATAGATGCAGCTGCACCCCATAGTACCAAGTGCAGGGCAAACCCCAGAAACAAACCCACATGGTGGGACCGTGATATCAACCAGTTTTATAATAAAAGTAAAAGAATTTTGATCAAAATTAAGAAGAGCAATTCCCAGAATGTTAGATCCCTTGTCACTGAAATAAACAAACAACTCAGGAGCTTAATAAAATCCACCAAAGCCAAGTTTGAGGCCAAAATATCTAGCCAAGCCAAAAATAATCATAAGGCAGTTTTAGTAATGTTTGTTATCTCAAAAGCACAATGCAGTAATGCACTGAGATTATTTGTGAACAATGTTACCGACATTGAGGCTGAAGATATAGGGAACCTACTAGCTAATACATTTAGCTCTAACTTTACTCCTCTCTCGCCTACATCTGCCCCTCAAGATACTCCTGAAACTTGCTCACCTCCAGCTATCACACAAGACTTAAGTCCTAAAAGTGCTGTCAAAAGCTAAAACTAATACATCAGTGGGTCCTGGCAATATCCCTGGATGCACCTTAAATAGCATGAAGCACGATTTAGACACAGCCCTAACAACAATATCCAGTCTCAGCCTCCATACATGTTTTGTATCAAGCACATGGAGAACAACTACAGTCATTCTCTGCATAAGGGAGGACCTTCCATAGACCCATAAGTCTGACCAGCCTCATATGCAAAGCCATGGAAAGACTTATCATGTAATTAATCAATCAGGACATAGGGAACCTCCAAACCCTGGCCCCATCACAGTCTGGATTCATCAAGGGCAGGTCATGCTTGCTAAACTTGGTGGATTTTTTTGAAAAGGTGACCAAAGAATGGATGAAGGCAAAATGCTACACACCTCATACCTTGATTGGGTCAAAGCTTTTCACATGACTCCCCACTCAGGCATAGTAAGGCATAGTAGAAAAGGTAAATAAACTGGGAATAAACTGCTATATCATCCACTGGATTGCCAAATGGCTCACAGATAGGAAGTTACCTCCACAAAGATACCTGTCACGAATTCCCCAGGGTTCTATGCTGGGATCTCTCCTGCTTGGCATCTACTTTTCTGAAGTACAGGCAAAACCAAAGGGCTGTATGTGACCATGTTTGCAGATGACTGTGAGGTAGGAGCAGTCATTGAATCCTGAAATGACTTAGCCACCCTGCAGGAAGGTATCTCAAATAAATAACTGGTGCCAAAATCACAGACTGAAACTTAATGCCCAAAAATGGATTACTGTATTGCATGGGAATTCATCTACCTCAGGAAACTACTGCACTGACAATACATTCCTAAGGGTTGACCCAGTTATTTGGGATTTGGAAATTGATGTGGACAGTGACCTAAGATTCAACTAACATATGTCCATTATCATAAGAAAGTCCTTCTATTTTGCATAGCTTATAAACAAAGGGATTGTGTCTGGATATAAGGATGTCACTGATTCCTTTACTCAGCCCACATTAAGCCAATTATTGAGTTTAATGCTCCCTTTGGCATGTATCTGTTCAGACAAATACAACAACTGGAAATCCCAGAGAGATAACTTACTAAAAGGATACAGGACCTAAACAATATGTCCTGTATGGACCGACTCAAATCCCTGTCACTACGCTTGGTATCCTACAGACTGCTAGAGGTGACCTATGTCTGGCATACACGGCATCAATACTGAAGGATTTACTGCACATAAGTAAGTCAGTGGTATCAGAAATACTTGGTCTAGGGCTCTAAACGTCTTCTTCAGCATCAACACAATGGATTGGAGGGAGAGGTGTATCTCACAGAGGATATTGCTACTCTGAGACAGACTTCTCATCCATGTAAAACAAAGCTCATCCCTGTCCATATTCAAGCACGGCTTTGATCAATGGATGTAATACAAACAATTTACCACAGGACTACCCCTTGTAATACCAATGGACAGATCCAGCTCCTAAATGCATTATTGCATACATGGGTCCCCTCAAATTATCTATGGTATAATCTCAGTTATTCTCACTAAAGGTATATGATCCTAGTTATTCTCACTAATTATTAACCATGGGATAGGTAAGGCTAATGTGGCACCAAACCGAATGGGTTAATTCAAGCACCAAAAGGGAAATTGGGCTTAAAATTGCCCACAAGGGCAGCTAGCTTAGTACTTACCTATGAACCTTTGAACTAAGCACAGTGATGCGCAAAAAAGTACCTTATATGAGCTGCCTGCAAGGTATGGAATATGTATAGTGGATGCCTTATATGTGCTATATGAATATTCCAATGATGAAAATGTAATGAAAAACGTGTATCTTAATGTGCCATTTGTGCATCAACAAGGATGTTCCTGACTTAAATATCACAACTCAGTTCCTTGCACATGCATGCCCTTACAATAATGATGCAGTCGTTAAACAAAATCTCCAATATTTTAATTGTACTTGACATTTGATTCTTATACTGAAAATATTTATCCTGAAACATCCACTGCACTTACTACAGTGCTGAATTTAGCACAGCATACATGCACTATGACTTCATGACACCTGAGTAGATTTGTGCATACATGCCTCACGCGATATTGCACAATATAAGATACTACTATTACTAGAAAGGCTCACCCAGACTCTGATATACTTTGGTGTGAGGGAAAGGTTAGTTTGCTTTTTATTTGCTGTATTACTTTATTGCCTTTTTCTATTTTGAATACTGTGATTTGTTTTATTTACCTTGTGTTTTTTACTTGTATTCTGCTTTTAACTGCATATAAAAACTTGAAAAGAGACCACAGTACTGTCTCTTGCGAGTCAGGCAGAATTTTTTTCCCCACCCTCCCACGCGGTTACTGTAGTGTTCTTAAACACCACTGTCTTTCTAGTTGCCTTCCCCTTATGTTAATTTGACCATATATCTTATTTTCTCTCTGTTTTTACTGGCTTGTGTGCGTAAGCACAACACTATCATTTTGTGAAATCACTCCCCTTCAACTATTTAAATTTATTGGCCATCCTACTGTATTCCATAGTACCAGAATACAAAAGTGACCACCCCCTTTCAATCTATCTTGCTGTTTTAAAAATAGTGACTCTCTACTAAAACCTAACTTTTTAGAAAGGTAAAACTTAAGTTGCCTACTTTCACATCCAACTCCTCTAGTGCACACTGCAGTGTTTAGGATAAACCATTTTTTTTCATCTTACCTTTAAGCATCCCTGTGACTAACACTTGCTTTAAAACCTGCTGGAAAGCACTAGGAAGTCTTAAACTGATATAAGCACTCAACTCTCCTTCTTAATAAGGATAAATTAATTGTAGGCACCAAACAGCCTATAATTGCAAAGTACCTTGCTTAAGGTAAGGGAAAACAGCTCTTGTACTTTACAAAAAAAAAAAAAGCACCAAACCAGGCATGTCCAAGGGTCAGTTTCTGGTGATTTGCCTGTCCAGCTGGTGAATCTGGGCATACTGGGGCAGTGCAGCAATTGCCTCATGTACACAGACAACCCTCTCCTCCTACCACCCAACACTACAACCTGCGAGAGATGCACTTACATAACCAAACTGGAAGCAAAGCTCTCTCCACCCAAGATTGTGCTAGACAGTCAAGAGGAGAAGGTTAACACCCGCACTACACCTCAAGCAACATATACCCTTCTAAACCCACACCACCAACACCCACACATAGCAACACTAAACCCACATATGTGGAGGCCCTTAACAGTAGCCTGCCCAAGCAACAAGGACCTCTGAAGCTGAAACACAAACAAACACTAATCACAACCAAAGTATCACATAGCTCACAACACCAGTGTGCCACCCAACAACAGCCCCTAAGGCAAGACAATGTAAACAACACTTTAGTCATAGGTGACTCTATAGTCAGGCACACTGATGTCCCACTCACCAGGCTGAACAAGGGGAAAATTACAGTCAGCTGCCTATCAGGTGCCAGGATCTGCTACATAACGTATGCACTCAAATCACTCCACAACAAGTACAAATATGACTCTGTCATTGTCCATGTTGGAGTGAATGACTTGAGACGTACCTCCCTGGACTACATGAAAAGAGACATGGAAGAGCTTTTGGATCATGTGGCCCAGGCAGGTATGACCCTAGCCCTGAGTCACATCCTGCCTTCGCCTAGAATGATACCACAGTATAAGGACAAAAATGATTGACTTCAACAATTGGCTAAGCTTCTGGTGTCATTCAAAGGGGATCCAGTATCTGTCTGCCTGGGACAACATGATCAACAGACCATGATGCTTTGCACCTGTTGCCCCTGTGATTCAGGTTACTGGCTAAGGCTCTTGCCACCCATAAAGTGCCTTTTTTAGGCAAAGTTCAAAGGACAAAACCACCACCGTAACAGGTACAAGCCTGCAAAATCTGAAGGTAATGCTACTCAACGCTAGAAGTCTAAACCTCAAAATGCACTCTCTCGAGGCACTCCTAAAAACGAAGAACATCGATATCTGTACAGTAACTGAGACCTGGTTCAAGGCTACAGAAAGCACCCCTGCAATACCAGGCTACAACACTTACCACACTTTTTGGCCAACAAACTAGGACCGAAACACTAAAGGTGGAGGAGTGTCCATATTCACCAAGGATATTCACAACACCAGTCTAGTTGCCCAACACAATGCATCTGAAATTCTCCAGGTGCAACTAACACTAGGTAAGACTGCAATCCAAATTGTAGCTTGCTACAGATCCCCCACCATGCCCCAAGATTCTCACTACACCTTTCTAAACATACTGGAAAATATTAAGATACAATCAAACACCCTAATACTGGGTGATTTCAACTACCCTGCCATTAACTGGGAAAACTATTAGTGTACCAACACCCTTGCCCAACTGTTCTTGGAATTCATAAATTTCAATGCCATGGATCAACTAATCCTTAGTCCCACCAGGGGCTCCAATATCCTAGACCTGGTCATTACCAACATGGGAAATCAATGCTCCACACCTATGGTCACTCCCTCGTTGGTCAGGTCTGACCATAAGCTAATCATCCTTAACATCCACATCCCACCCCCACCCCCCCAGTAAGGAAACCTCTGTAAACAACTTCTCTAAAGCCATCTTCATGCTACTCAAGTCAGAAGTGACAAACTTCATGACATCCATGCAGACGGGAACTGAAAGTTCGACTGCTGAATCCTACACTAAGACATTGTACAAGCACATCTACTTGTGCATGAATCGTGCCATCCCCAATAGAACCAAGATGCTCTCCTCCAAAAAAAGGAAGCCAATCTGGTGGTCCCTTGCATAAACAAACTTTACAACAAAAGGAAGAAACTTTTGCAGAAAAGAGAAAAATCCCACGATGCAAAAAACTCCCTTACCAGCCTCAGTAAGAAGCTGAGATCTCTCATAAAATCCTCCAAAGCTAATTACAAAAGTACAATTGCCAAAGATTCCAAAGACAACCACAAGGCATTCTATAGCTATGTCAAGAATCTAAATGGCAATGCTCAGATCAGCTCTGAGCTACAACAGAATGGCATTGAATATACTGATCCCATGGATATTGCCAATATCCTGGCAGATTGACTCAGTGCAAACTTCACCCCCCTCTAACCCCTAAAGGGGCTCATCTCAATACTGAAAGATTGCCAAATTCCGGTAATAACGGCCACACAGGTAAAAAATGCACTCTCCAAAGCTAAGAATACAGAATCCATGGGACCAGATGACATCCAAGACTGTGCACTACAGGAACTACAAAATGAACTGGCACCTCACCCAAGTCTCATGTTTAATCATAGCCTCAACTCAGGCTTTGTGCTCACTGAGTGATGCACAGCTACATTTATCCCACTCCACAAGGGGGGATCCATCTTGGATCCCAGGAACTACTGCCCCATCAGTCTGACGAGCCTGATCTGCAAGGCCATGGAATGTATTATCATCGAACTTATAAACAAAGACATTGTCAACCTTCAAACACTGAACCCCACGCAGTTTGGGTTCATGAAGGGACAATCTTGTTTCCTAAACCTGACTGACTTCTTTGAATCAGTCTCCAGAGCCGTTTACAAGGGTAAGGTGGGCCACACAGCCTATCTGGACCTCACCAAGGCCTTCGACACCATCCCCCACTCTGGAATCGTAGATAAATTTACTAAGCTGGGCATTAATCCCTACATCACTCAATGCGTTGCCAACTGACTTACTGACAGAACCCACACTGTAAAAGTAGCTGACTCCAAATCCAGTTCCTGACAAGTGGAGTACCTCAGGGTTCAGTCCTGGTACCGCTCTTGTTTGGCATCTACTTCTCTGAAGTACAAGCCAACACTAATGGACTCTGGCTAACAAAGTTCACAGATGACTGCAAACTGGGAGCCATTATTGAATCCCCAAATGATGTGGATATTCTTCAAAAGGGCCTTACAGAAACAGATGCTTGGTGCCAGAGCCATGGGCTCAAGCTCAATGCCAAGGAATGTATAGTTATCCCCTTTGGGAAAAAACATGTACCCATGAATTACCACATAGGTGGCAGTACACTAAACACCGAAAGTGTGATAAGAGACTTAGGGACACAGGTGGACAGTGGACTCACCTTCGATAACCACATCGCTCCAACAGTCAGGAAATCCTTCTATGTGGCACACCTTATCACTAAGGGCTTTTCATCCAGAAAAAAGGAGGTCATTGTCCCACTAAACTCATCCCTCATTAGACCCATTATAGAATACAATACCTCGTTTGGTATGTACCTCTCAAGACATCTGCAACAACTGGAAAGGCCACAGAAATACCTCACTAAAAGAATCACAGGCCTAAAGCAGATGCCTTATGCTGATCGTCTAAAAAAACTCCACCTATACTCTGTCGCATATCGTCTACTCAGAGGTGATCTCTGTTTAACATACAAGGCCATGTCAAACCCAGAGCTGTTGGACATGCTACACTTAAAGAAATCCCAATCCCTCAGAGACACACACTCCAGGGGTCTAAACCTTGTCATCACAATGAACAAAACATGCTGGAGGGATAGGTTCCTGACCCAGAGACTCATCAGAATCTGAAATAGACTGCCAGTACATGTCAAGCAGAGCGCCTCTTTGGCCCTCTTCAAAAGGAGCCTTGATGATTGGATGGGAGATAGGAAATTCACCCCAGGGATCACATCAGTCGCCCTGCTAGACAGGGGTCCAGGGAAGTAAATACTGTGTGAAGAAATAGCCAGGGAATTGTTATGGCTAGGCTTGTATAGGCCCTAGGGCCGATAGCCTAGTACCAACCTATGAACCTATGTTGCTTGTGTGATACCATATTATGCTGAAATGACTACATCACCTGCAGCAGCTTTATGTCTACATTGCAGTACACTGAACTATTTGAATATTAGTGTTGTAAACACTTTAGAAAGGCTGAAACACATATTCTTTTCTAATATTAAAACATTTCTGCTGCAACATAAAATTTATTGCTGAGGATACTTGCCTCAAGTGTCTCTGTATTGCAATGATACCTACTGGGTGATTAGGACTCTCATAATATCTCTCAAATTTTTTTGTAGAGAGCTTCTGATTTTACCTCATATTTTTATCTGGTTCTTTCTAAAAGTTTCAATCTTCTTGCAAACTGCTGAGAATTGCAGCCACTCAAGAATACCAGACATCATAATATCATACTTATTATGTTGATGCAAAACATGTTGTTCTGTTAATTTTAAAGTGAATTAACATTCCATCATTATTTTTGGCTTTGTCCAGATTCTTGTTATTCAGGGTGCTTCCATTTGCAATGGCTACAAAAAAATAAATAAATAAAATAAATAATAAAATAGAATAAACAAAATAAACTGCATTTTACAACTTAACTCGGACCTCAGGCACAGGCATATACTATAGGTAGGCAGATGTAAGTGATAACTGCACATTTTACACAAATATCATTCCGCATTTCACTTTTCTACAGTGTTTGGAAAATACTTGTCATGTGGATAACAGCTTACTGGGGTCAGTAGTATAGCAAAAACAGAGACATGAAAGGGAAAGACATAGGGGGAGAAAGAGACGGACAGATAGAACAACATTATCAAAGTTAGAGATTCTCAAAGAAATATCAGAAGACTTCTTATGCCCCAAAACCTGGTTAGTTGGTCTGGTTTGTGCTTTTGTACACTAAAGAAAAGAGCAAATTACCATTTCCTTTAATTTACTTGGCACAAAATAAAGCAGTGACATGCAAAAGGAAGCATGCAAACAAACATAACCATGGAGACAGAGTGGGTGTAGGCCTAAACACACAAGACAACAACACACAGTGCTGGGTTACTGAAGTTTAATGCAGGAAGTCAAGAAAATTCAGATAGCAATAATGCTTTTTGAGACGTTATATCTGATTCACTGCCTCTAAATGTTATTCAATTATTTACAATCCAGGAATACAGAAAAAATATTTTAATCACATTTTAGTGTTAAGTACTTGGCAGAATTTAGCTGTTGTACTTTGTGCCCACTTATGTCACATTTGCAATACATTTTACCTTAATTTCTGAAAGGTCATTTTTGTTTTGATAATGCAAGATGACATTCATTTCTGAACCTATGGCTTGACAGTATAAAGTCTGAGTTTATTATGCATTCTGGCAGGTTGACAGAGTCCAGCTTTTTATTTATTTTAAATAGCTACTAAAAACTTGTGATTTCAAACTACGGACTTGAAGAATTTTTAATACATGTATCTGTTTTCAGAAAGGCAATTTTTTTTTTTTTAAAGTGGAACATTTAATAAATTTATAAAGAAATTCAGGAAGGTTTTATTATGTTTACAGAAAAGAGTGCAGAATAAAAATGTAAAATACAATCTTTTCTATATATTTGCAAAACATCCATATCCATAGTTCCCCTTTGGAAATGACAACTACATAGTAGCACTTTGCAGCCTGACTCTGGTTTGCTTGCTAAGAGTAAGCTATTCAGAAACAGTATATTATGAACAGAGGTATGGTAGTTATATTTCGGTTGGGATGCCACTTATAGGCAGTATTTCCCTTAAAGAAAAAGGATGAAGGTTGGGCATTGTGGATGAATTTGAAACACATTCATTTGCTTCATTATGTACACCACAAGCTCCAATCAACCAAGTCCTTCATATCCTTAGGCTGTAAACCCTCTGATTAACTACTCTATAGGAGATACTCCTTAGCCCTTTGGTAGGCTTTCCAAGACATATTCCTTCTTTAGGAGGGCCTTCCAATTCATCAGCAAAATGCTTTTTTTCCTCTGATAATTGGCACAGAGGTTAAGGTTGCAGGCTACAATATCTGTAGCACAGGGTTTGAGCCTCTCAGCCCTCATTTTCCTGTATGATCTTGAGCAAGTAATTTAACCAGACGTTGCTTCTGGTCTTCTTAAATTGATCTAACAATAATATTATCAACATTCAAAATATCTAACCAAAAATAATGACAAAACTATACTGGGATCTCTGAGTTTATATGTTTAAGTAGTGAAGAGTACAGTGGGGCTTGCCCCTCTGCATAAATGTTGGTTTTGGATGTGCTCACTTTCTCATGACATTTTATGTTTAGATATTTATGAGTGGATATTTTGAATGTTGATATTATTAACATTGGATCAATTTAAATATACCTATATATATTTATGTGTGTGTGTGTGTGTGTGTGTGTATATATATATATATATATATATATATATATATTCTATAATATATATATATATATTTTATTTATATATATATATATATATATATATATATATATATATATATATATATACACACACACACACACACACACACACACACACACACACACACACACATATATATATATATATATATATATATATATATATATATATATATATATATGGGTCTACCTGAGATGGTCGACAAGCCATTTGATCGACATTCATTTGGTCGACAGTTCATTTGGTCGACAAGCAGTTTTATGTGGGGGGCTTTGCCCCCCACCCCCCAACTATATATATATATATATATCAACTCCAGGGTCGCACAACATTGGGGAGGGGGGCAAATCTGCCTGTCGACCAAATGAACTGTCGACCAAATGAGTGTCGATCAAATGTCTTGTCGACCATCTCAGGTAGACCCATATATATATATATATATATATATATATATATATATATATATATATATATATAAGTGCTTATTGAGGAAGGAGTATGTGTATGAATGTTGGTGGGTTAGAGTCAGAGTTAGGATTAGGTAAAGCTATTGTCTGAGTGAAAGAGAGTGTTGGAGTTAGGGTTTGAGCAGGGGTATAGGTTTAGTGTTTGTATGTGAATGTATATACTCACACCTCATGGTCACTATATTGTGTTTGACATTCCACAAGTCAACCACAATCCAGTCAAATGAAGAGATTGTACTCATATAAATGCACACATCTTCATATGTAAATCAAATACACTTGATACATATGGTATATGGTCACTATGATGAGAACTCCCCAACCCTAGCCCATCCCACCACCTTCCCATCCAATCACCCTTCCCCTACCCCATTCACCTACAAGCAATTCACATCCCAACTTACCTCACCCGTGTACCTTGACTCTACATCCAAAAAATAACCTAGTCACAAATTCCACACCCTAACACTTCTATACCTCAAAACAATCACTTCCTTAGTAGCCCAACTATTACTAGGAGGTGATATTCACTCCAACCCAGGCCCATTAATCGCTTCAACAAACACCTTCAACTCCCCGTCCAAGCCCCCATTAAAACATAAACCCAACAACCTGTTGATCCTTAACTTGAACATCCACAGTATCATGAATAAAACTGAAGAACTTCATTCCACTATCTCCATTTACAACCCTGATTTAATGCTCATTACTGAGACATGGCTCAAGCCACACATCAAGGATAACTAAATTACCCCACATGAATAGAACATCCTTAGGGCTGATAGACCAAAAAAAGAGATGGCAGTGTCGCCTTGATTTACAAATCAAGCTTAAAACTTCAACTTCTACACTATGACTCTCCAGATTCCAAAAACACAGAAACCATTTTTGCCAAACTCCACCTTAACCAACATAAGCACCTAAACATATTCGGAATTTATATACCTCCAGGTGACAAGCTAGCCACTCTAGAATCTATCTTACACTGGGCTTCCCACTCCCTTCCCCATGAAACCTTAATCTTAGGTGACAACAATATTGACTGGAACGCTTTAAAGGTCTAACACCCACCAGTCATATTAACCTATATAACTTCACCCAACTCATACATTCACCTTCCCACCTCAATAAGTCCACGAAACGAGAATCCATTTTAGACTGGATCCTCACAAATCAACCCAATACCGCTCACTAGTGTGGCACACTGCCTGATTCTCTCAGTAACCACAACCCCACATTCATCTTAAGACATAAACTAAAACCCTGTCATGAACCCTCCATACTTTAAACCTGATCTCATAAAAATTTCCGTCACAGCTCAATTCTTAGAAGCCCTAAAAGCCAGTAACGGTCTCCCATCAAATACCTCCCACTCGACAATGCAGTTGAATACTTTAATAACACATTCCTAAACATCCTCAATCACCTAGCCCCAATAAAAACTATAAGGATACATAGTAATCCTGCACCCTGGCTACAAAGCTCAACTATAGCCCTACTCAAACCTAGGGATAAAGCCTGGAAAATCTGGCATGATCAAAAAACACCCACTACTAGGCAAGTCTATCTTGAACTATGCAGGAAGGCAAAAAAGCAAATTAGGAGTGACAAACCACTATATCTCCCTCCAAAGGAAACATAATTCCAACCCTCAAAAATTCTGAGCTGCAGTGAACAACATCCTTCAGCCTGGAAAGACCCAACCCCCCCCCCCCAATATAGATGGCACTAACTCAGAAATAACTGCCAACTTCAATGACTACTTTACAACTGCTATACTGAAACTTATAAACAATACAAATGCTCCTAACCCACCACAAACCCCCAAAGCCATAAAAAACACCATCCCATTCTCTCTCGCACCAGTCCCAGCTACTATCATTCAAAAATACTTATCCAAACTCAAACCAACCACTCTAACAGCTGACAATCTTTCCGCTGAATACCTTCAACTTGCATCCCAGGACATAGCTTTCCCCATCTCACTGCTAATAAACAGATCTTTTAAAGAAAAAACTTTTCCATCCTTATGGAAGACCTCAATCATCATTCCCCTACATAAAGGTGGCCCCTCTATCGACCTCTCTCATTACCATCCCATCGCAATCCTATCACCCCTATCCAAGATCTTAGAAAAGTGTATCCACCACCAGCTCCTCACCTAACTTCTCTCTAACAATCTCCTGTCTAAATCCCAACATGGATTTTGCCCATCTCACAGTACCACCACTGCCCTAATTAACTTCATTAACGCTATAAACTGACTTAGAAATCAAGGCAATCTCATCTCCGCTACCTTCCTAGATCTATCCAAAGCATTTGATACTGTTTCTCATAATAAATTACTATCCTTCCTTAACACTGACAGCTCCTCCCTATTCTGTTTCCAAAGCTACATAGACAACTGCCAACAGTCTGTTAAATGGCTTGACTCCGTATCCCCCCTCTTCCTGTCACACTTGGTGTCCCGCAAGGTTCTATTTTAGGTCCTCTTCTCTTCAACATCTTTACAAATCAACTTCCCTTAGCAGCAAATGCAGACATAGTCCAATGTGGTGATAACGCAATTCTGATCTGCTCAGCCCCAAATATCCAGCTCCTCCAACAAAAAGCCCAAGAATCCTTTACAGAAATTGAAAACTGGTTAAGTAAGGCATAGCTAATATTAAACCCCAAGAAAACCCAACTTATGTTATTTCATCAACCAAAATCCAGTGACCCCAACGTCACCATACACTCAACCAATAAGATGCTAATCTCTCCAGTATCAGAGGCCAAACTTCTAGGCGTCACAATTGACCGTTAACTAAAATTCAGTAAAAGCATCTCTATAACCATCTCCAAAGTACACAAGAAACTAGGTACCCTTTATCGCTGCAAGAAGTTCCTTATCCAATGCATGACTAGAGAACGCACCTCCTGTCCACACTACTTTACACATCCCCAGTACTTATTAACCTAAATAAAACCAACCTAAACAAACTTTCTACCCGTTATAACAAAATTGCAAGATTCACAACCAATGCCAAATCCCACTCCCACCACTGCCAATCTCTACAAATATTACACTGGCTGGAATTCCCCAGTCTACTACACTATCAACAACTTAACCTTGCCCACAACTATTATACTATCCTGACAAAATACCTGCCCTGGTGGGCCTCCTTAACTTTTACATCTTAAACAGATCTCTACGATCCAGTAACAAAGCCCTGATCACTACTATCCCTTGCAAAAATAGCTGAGGCAATTCTCTCTTCCCGAATGAAGTTGCAAAAATATGAAACACCCTGCCTCTGACCTCAGAATGCAAAATCCAAAGTTTTGCATTCAAAAAACCTCCTTAAAACCTACCTCTACAGCAAGCACTTATGTAACTGCAATCCACCCCCCTGAATTCATTCCAACTCCTTTAGTGAACCTTTTAAAAGTCCCTGCTGTTACTCCCTTATGCTCTGGGTTTTCACCAACTTGTCTATCAACCATTGATTACTGTACATATTGTATATATTACTACAATCTGACAGATGCTTGTTACATTATCTTCTATTTATGCTGATTAAGTATTCTGTATAACTTCATGTTTCTTATTATACTACTGTATATATGTTTTCATTTTCTTTTTATACTATATTTACTCTGTAACTAATTATTGACATTACTTTACTTTCTGTAATGTCTGGAGCTTTTCTTCCCAGGACTCCGCTGAAAATGGACACCAGTTGTCCAGCTGGATTATCCTGTCAAACAAATGTTAAATAAACAAATAATAAATAAATATATAGAGACAATTTTCTGGAACATGAAGAGAAATAAACATTTAAAATAGCCAAAAAGGTCTACTGTTTGGAAATCCTTATTCCAGAACAGTTAATGATGAAGCAGTTCAAGAGGAATTAGAAGGCAGTTCTGCATCTTTTCTAACTAGTTATTGATAGCTTTGGCTTTCGATTAGAAAGCAAGAGTAAGGGGGTACGCAGATGCAGACCCTACAACTAAGTCCCACTACATGAAATGCAAAACATTACGAATCTTAGGTGTAAAAATTCTGCAGAAATCGAGTCTGACAGCAGTCACCAAGAAAAGAGAATTACAAAATGTCAATGTTGCTTTCTTTCTCCATCAGGCACTGTCAGAGGGATATTGAACTACAACAGACCTACGTCTGAATGATATCTAGCACCATTTTTTTCATACTCTGAAAAATGGATCACATTAAGTCTTATAAATGAGATACACAAACATTTTGGGTTCATCTATTAAATTCTGTCATCCACAGCAGAACTGCTACATTTTGTTAGCTGTGGCACAGCACACTATTCTGGAAAAAGATCTACTGTATAAAGATGTAAGTTATAAAGACTAGAGATGATTACGGGTAAAGCAGTAAGGATGAAACACGACTTGTAAAAATTGGTCACCTCAGATGGGGACTGCCATACTGATCTGATTTTCTTTTTCAGCCAATGCTTCTTCTCAAATGGCAGTCCATGTCCCATTAATAAAACCTCATATTGCTTTTATGCTTGTTTTACTTTCTCCTTGTTACTGATATAAAATGTGTATACCTTAAGTAAGAGGTGTGCTTGAGTGTGTCCAGAGAAGGCCAGTAGATTTTTTATGACTCACACTGAGTTTTGTTATTGAAAGCTCAAAATCAGTTATTTGTAGCACTGTTCTTCTTATATCCTGAAAAAGTGGACAAAATGACAATTTCCATAAAAATGTTTAACTGTCTTAGTTGCTAACAACAGTCCCTAGCCCACTGTCTTAACTATATGTGTCAAGTTTCTTGTAATTCAAGCTTCTTCTGTAAGGTTTCCTGTGAATAAAAGCTGAGACAGTTTCTTTGTGTCATATGGTCGAACATACACTGTGACACATTTCAAAAGAGATTAAAGTGAAATTTCAAGGAAAGCAAAACACGATGTGTAAAGAGAATCAGGTGCAGACATAGCTACTTAAATCGTATTCCAAGGATCACATTAAAGAAAAGAAACAATGTCCAATGACAAACTCTTGACATCTTCAAAAAAACGAATAGTAGCAGGATTAATTATCTGGGATAGTTGCTCTGTGTCTTTCTCTTACATGAGCTAGCCTGTTCTGTCCCACACAGCAACTTTATAATATCAAAGATTATTTACCTGTCTTTACAACAGGAAGCATCCCTCAACAAATGATCATCTCTTCTTCTTGCCCATTTCTTTTTGTGATGCAGATAATGAGAACAAAGTTCCTTCCTTACAATCTGTAAGACTTGCTTTTACAAAATTGCAATATTTTACAAAATAAATAAAAAACAGTTTGCTTATCGGGTTTGTTTCTCTTTACCCACAACTCTTCAAGCCCTTCAACTATCACTTCCCTGTCCATATAATTCAGGTGATGGCTCTATTTTCAGATATTGCTGTTTGATCAAACAAAATTCACATGTTGATTTTTAAAGCATCTTAAGCATTTGGTTCAGGCTAAATAATCATGCCCACAAACACAACGCAACAAAACAGATTTTGAAATTTAATTGAAACCACTTGCAATCACAATTTTAAGTTGCATACTGCCGAAACAGTAAAATAAATAAACTCTAACATTATATATAACAACTAATTGCATAAGACATAATTAGGACTTAAAATGCCTCCTGCTGAACTTAGTTGTGGTTTACAAAACAAGTTCAAAGACTGAACTGCAGAAAGAAAATGTAAGATCTATAGTTTAGATGTATATAAATGATCTTCAGTATTGTTCCTCATTTTATCTACCACACAACCAGAAAAGATGCTCAGTGGCAGACTCTAAGGCAAACTGCATATCGGTCCCAAGGAAAAATAGAGTGGCAGGCTTGGGCTATGCCTTTTATTGACTACCACATTTAAGGTAGTGATGTGGTCTAATGATAACAGCAGGTCAGAGTCTGGATCTCACTTAATATCAACCTCACTATAAAACTCTACAAATAATTTAATCTTCAAATGTTTTAGTCACACACGAATACTTCTCTTCTGCAGTCATCACCCCTCTCTGTGAAGAGTGCTTGCTCTTTTTAAACGTCTTGGGCTGCAGGTGCCCCCCCCCCCCTCCAAACTTGAATAAGTACTATTGCTGAAGTGCAATTCCAGTGAAAATATTACAAAGGCTTCTCTGCAAGCATGGCTTTTCTTCAAATTAAACGCAATCTGTTTAAACGTCTTGGGCTGTTGAAGTGCAATTCCAGTGAAAATATTACAAAGGCTTCTCTGCAAACACGGCTTTTCTTCAAATTAAATGCAATCTGTTTAAACGTCTTGGGATGCAGGTGCACCCCCCCCCTCCACCCTCCAAACTTGAATAAGTGCTATTGCTGAAGTGCAATTCCAGTGAAAATATTACAAAGGCATCTCTGCAAGCACGGCTTTTCTTCAAATTAAACGCAATCTGTTTAATCGTCTTGGGCTGCAGGTGCACCCCCCCCCCTCCAAACTTGAATAAGTACTATTGCTGAAGTGCAATTCCAGTGAAAATATTACAAAGGCTTCTCTGCAAGCACGGCTTTTTTTCAAATTAAATGCAATCTGTTTAAATGTTTTGGGCTGCAGGTGCACCCCACTCTCCAAACTTGAATAAGTACTATTGCTGAAGTGCAATTCCAGTGAAAATATTACAAAGGCTTCTCTGCAAGCACGGCTTTTCTTCAAATTAAACGCAATGTATGTCTTAACTTTCAACATAAAGACTTAATGTTAATGCCTTTATATACTGAGGTTTTTTTTGTTTAAAGCATGCACACTTGCAGAGGCCTGTCTAGCTAGCCCAGTTTTCCTAACTCCAATCCTGTAAGACCCCATTTTAGACTCTAGTTGATGACACGCTGCTGAGTTCTGTACCTCTCTCTGAGTAGCAAGGCAAACTTTTAAATTTTTATCTATGGCTTTTACATCCAACTGTGCTTTTTCCCCAGTTTCATCTGTGACCAGTCAATATTAGACGATTTTTGTATGGCAGTAGCTATCCACTTCCAAACTAAACTGCACTACCCCAAAATTAGTAACACCAGAAATAATTAACTTGTGCTAGTTAAGTTCCCCCTTGAACTGTACTGCCATTTACTTAACTGCAGTTCATCTATTCTCTTGGTACTCTCTCCATATCACTTATCTACAGTTTGAGTCAATTGATTGTTTGTTTTTGTTTGAATTGCCCATCTTCCAGAATCGGGTTGAGAGACCTGTTAATCACTCCCACAGGGCTCCTCCTGCAATTAGTCCCTACCCTCCTCCCCCACTAGGAATACACAGGACAGAAGTTATATAAAGGCCTGTATTCTCTGTTATCTGATTGTTTTCCAGCCTACAACCCCTCCTAAGAGCAGCTAACAGGTCTCTGCCCACTTCGCTCCCCACCCTGCCCCCAATTCCCACACACCCCCGGTGGTCCTACCTTTATTAGAACAAACCCCTCCCATCATTTTTACCACCAACCACAACACTACTCCCAACTCTAATTCCACCATCTTCCCACTGCTACCCCTCCTCTTCTGCTAACATTAATAAGCATATTATACTTATAATCAATGCATACCCTCTCCTTGCATATCTTACATCTTACCAAAACTCTGTTATACCCCCACTCAACCACTTCCACTGTACAACTATTCACTCCATCACTCATGACTCAACCTCACTCTGCTCCTCTCCCACCAACTCAAGAACCATTCCTATGCATCCCCCACATATTCTGTCAACTAAAATACTAAAACTAAATGCATCCCTACAAGTTAAAATAACCCTCCCAACACAACTGTTACCAACTGCACCCAATCATAAAGTTTCCCTAAAATGCAAACTCTTTCACAAACTGTTAAAAGTAATAACCTCATGCATATCAAAACTTGCCCTTAGTGGAGACATCCACCCCAATCCTGGCCCCTCCATCTCCAACCCCACTTGTAATAATCAGACTAACAACCACATCTCGCAAATCCCAGCCAGTAGAAAATCATGACCTCCTTCTGCTAAGCCTAAATATCAGAAGTATAGCCAACAAAGTCCGCGAATTCCATGCCACCATAGACTTATACTCCCCAGATATAATCATCCTGACAGAAACCTGGCTAAAACCTCACATTATCAGTGAGCAAATCCTCCCTAATGGTTACAATATATTAAGACTAGACCGACTAAACAAGAAAGAAGGTGGTATAGCTATAATATTTAAACAGCATCTAAACATCCAGATTCTAAACTCATCAGCTCCCCAAATTGCCAATGAAGAAATAATATATATACCAACCTGAAAATAAACCAGAATAAAACCATCAACATAATAGGATGCTACTTCCCACCTGGCCAAAATATCCCTCCACTAGAAAACCTCCTCAGCTGGACTACCCACCATCTCCCTCAAGAGACCATAATTTTAGGTGACTTCAATATTGATTGGCAATCCTGTTGTGGCAACCATCCAACCCAGTATCTAAACCTTCATGGCTTCACCCAACTAGTCCAGTCACCAACCAGAATAAATAAAAACTCCAACAAGCACACTACCCTGGACTGGATACTAGTCAGCAAGATTCCCCAGTCCTGTATAGCAGGCTGCCTATCAGATAGCCTCAGTGATCATTCCCCAACATTCCTACTCAAAAAACACCTATACCAAGTTAAACCTGTCATCTACCATCAAATACGTAAAAAACTACACTTTAACCCAATCACATTCATCTCATCCCTCAAAGAATGTAACTGGCACCCTCTAAATTACCTCACCCTAGATGACGGAGTCCAATTTTTCAATACTGCCTTCCTAAGAATCCTAAATAACCATGCCCCCATAAGACTTACCAGAACCAAAGCCTGATCCTCCCCATGGCTACAGAAAACACTAGGTCAGAAATGAAAAACAGAGATAAAGCCTGGGAACACTGGCACAAAACCAAAACACGCTCAGCTAGACAGAAATTCCTAGAACTATGCAATAGAGTCAAAAAGCTAATAAGGCAGGACAAAATCCAATACTACCAGTCTGCCCTCAACTCCTCCCAACACAACCCCAAACAATTCTGGACCTCCATAAACTCCATCCTCCACCCAGGTAAAATCAAGACCCCTACACCTAACATTCCTCACTCCTCAGAAAATATTGCTACCTCATTCAACACACACTTCACACAAACCATACTATCACTAGCTAGACAACACAACCCCCCTCCCCTACACCCCACACCTTCACCCAGTAATCTCCCCACACTCTTCTCATTTTCTCCCATTCCTACCTCCAACATAAGAAAACCCTTAACTAAACTTAAACCCACAAAATTAGCAGTAGACAAACTCCCAAGTGAATTCCTACAAATTGCAGCTGACACCCTAGCCTACCCAGTATCCATCTTGATTAACCCATCTCTGTCAGAATGCTACGTCCCTACACTATGGAAAATATCACACATCATTCCCCTTCACAAAGGCGGACCCTCCACAGAACTAACCAACTACCACCCCATAGCGATTCTATCTCCACTCTCCAAAATACTAGAGAGTTGCATTCACTCTCAAATCTCAGACTACCTCCTTACTAACAACCTCCTTTCTAATACTCAGCATGGTTTCCGACCAAACCATAGCACCAGCACTGCCTTACTCTCTTTTACTAATACTATTCTTCACCATAAAAACAATGGCCATCTCTCCTCTCCTACTTTCCTAGACCTATCTAAAGCATTTGACATGGTCCCACGCAAACAGCTCCTGTCTGTACTCAATAACCTATCCTTTTCTCAATCAGTCACCAACTGGTTTCAAAGTTACCTGTCTGACCGTCAGCAATCTGTTGTATGGCAAAATGACATATCTCCCCAACTACCCGTCTCTATTGGTGTTCCCCAAGGATCCATCCTTGGACCCCTACTCTTCTCTATTTTCACAAATAATCTAGCCTCTGCCACCAAACATGGCACACTCATACAATATGCAGATGACTCAACCACAATCTGCTCAGCCCAGTCCCTACCCGAACTGCAAAAGGACACACAGGATGCCTTTTCCTCTGTTGAAACTTGGCTATCCGATGCCCAGTTAATACTCAACCCAAACAAAACTAAACTCCTCATCTTCAAACCCACCAAACATACTCAAAACAACTCTGACTTTAACATCACAGCAAAAGACAACACCACTATCCACCCAACAGATCACACCAAATTGCTAGGAGTCGAAATAGACAACAATCTCAAATTTGACATTCACATATCCATGACCATGAACAAAGTCCACCAAAAACTAGGAGTGTTATACAGAAATAAGCAACTCCTCACCAAAGCAGCTAGGATTTCATTTGCAAATTCGCAACTTATCTCCACCCTACATTATGCCTCTCCAGTATATACCAACCTAAGGCAATGCAATCTAAATAAACACGAGACCTGCTACAACAAAATCGCCAAATTTGCCATCGGGGCATCCTACCACAGTCACCACTGTCTCTCACTTATTGAACTAGGCTGGCTACAACTCCCTCACCTCCTTCAATGGTATCAACTCGCACTCGCCCACTAACTGGTTAACCATCCTCTAAAGGTCCCATCCCTCCAGTTTCTACTCCAACCCTATCTCACCACCAGACCACTACGATCCAGCAACAAAAATCAATTATTATGGAACACCCCCTCCCCCCACAATAACCTCTCTACCATCATGCACCCACTTCAAAGCTTTACTTAAAGCGCACCTAAAAACATGCTGGCTATGCCCTTGTAACTCTCCCCTCTAACTTCTCCCACTCCATCTACCCTCTACCTCTCTTCCACCCCACAAACTACTTTTGATTACAGCAAGCTCTGATACTTCCATGCCGATCTACTTATTATATGGCAGTCACTTCTTATTGTAACAATTATTAATATCTGCTATAACTTCGTGGATAAAACAGATCCTAGTTATCTACTGAATGTACTATGTTCTTCATCTGTAATTATGTTTGTAATATTTTAATTGCTAGGATTCTTCATCTGTAACCATGTCTGTAATATTTTAATTTGTGGAGCTTTTCTCCCCGGGCCTCCGCTGAAAATGGACCTGCATCCAGTCGGGACATTCCCAGTCAACAAATGTAAATAAATAACTAAATAAATAATATCTTGTATCTGTCTCATTTCTAAAGTGAATCTGTGTCCATTCCCCACTCGTTTCTCTGGAGGAACTTAAAAGTATTCCATACCCATACCTTTAATATATTTTGATATGCCTAAAACCCTACTTACAGGCAAAATGACAAAACTGAACCAATTATTTTTAAGTGAACTCTCATTGAATTACATGGATGTAATTCCACAAGGTAAATGGTAGCTTTCTCAAGTAAGAGCATTTGTAGGCATGTTTGTAGGTTCATAGGCTCATAGGTAAGTACTAGGCTAGCTGCTCTTGTGGGCCATTTTAAACCTAACCAGTTTCCCTTTTTTGTGTTCAAAACAACCTTTCTAATTCAGTTATAGATGGGCCGATCATTATATATAATCCTAATTGAATATAACTGTGATCACACCATAGATCATCTATGACGAACCTATGACACATGTCAAAGGTGACACGCCATGATGTTTTGGATGACACACCAGTGTTCACCAACACCGAGTTAACAAAGAAACTGCTTTCACGTTTGTTGCTCATGTGAAGTGCATTGAATTATTTTGTGCCAAGAGCCAGTTCAACAACACTGCTGCAGAGGTAAGGAAGTTATTACCTTCAAAGACTATTTAAGTATACTGTCTTGATAAAGTCTACAAAGGGCAGTGCTGACATTGTTTTCTCTTCATGGTTACACTTCTGCAAAGGACAAGTAGTCTGCATTTCTAAGTGCGTTTTACATTCTTCTCAGCTGTCTTTCTTAATCCCTCCTAAAACTGGTGACTTTTTACACTTAATAATGACAATTATATTTACAGACATATTTTACTTCAGAAAATCTATATTAATTCACATTCATTTTTTTGCTGTCAGTGTCTCAAATTAATAGTACTAGTAGATTAAAACTGCCCATGTCTCTTATTTCTAGATTTGTTCCCCAATTCTGTTGAGATTTATCCTGATGTATTTTTATTTATTTATTTATTTTTATTTGGGGGGGGGGGTGGTGACATGCCAGCAGAATCAAGTTAGGCATCTTCTGAATTTTTGACACCCAGAGCCCACAAGGTTCACCATCACTGCTATAGATCATTAGGGGGGACCCATTTAGAAGCTGTCTCTTTCCATTAGTAGAACAGAGACAGTCCTAAGGTAAGTTTTCTGTTTCCTATGCATAAATCTAAGTTGTGCTTGAATATGGACAGGAATTAACTTTGTTTTCCTTGGATGGAGATTCTGTTCCACAGCAGATGTTTTCTCTGTGAGCTACACCTGTCCCTCCAAACCATTCAGCTGAAGTTGCAGAAGAGACTTAGATCCCTAGACCAAGTATTTCTGACGTCATTTGACTATCTGATGTGCAGTAAGTCCATCAGTAATGGGACAGAGGATTCCTTGTATGCCAGACAAAGGTAATTTCTTAGCAGTCTGTAACATAACAAATATAGTGACAGGGCTATAAGTTGGTCCATGAAGGTCACATTATTTAGGAAATTTAACGTTTTAGTAAGCCATCTCTGTGGGTGTTCCAGTTGTTGCATTTGTCTGGACATATACATGCCAAAGGGGGCATTATATTCAATGACTGGTCTAATGAGGGCTGTGTAAAGGGCGGTAATATCATCCCTAGATCTACACCATCCCTTTGTTTGTAGACTGTGGTATATAGAAAGACTTTCTTACAACATTAGACACGTTGGTTAAAAGTTAGGTCACAGTCCACATAAGTTTCTAAATCCCAAACAACTAGGTCAACTCTTCGGGGCATATTGTCAATGTGGTAGTTCCCTGGGGTAGATGACTTCCCAAAGTATACAATGATTCTTTTTGGGCATTTAGTTTCTGTGCATGAGTTTGGCACTAGTTATTTGGGTATTCAATGGCTACCCATAGCTTGCAGTCATGTAAAAACTTTGTCAGTCAGAACCCTCTGTTACTGGCTTCTCCTCCAGAAAAGTAGATGCCAAACAAGAGAGGTCACAGCAAAGAACCCTGGGGGACTCCACTGATGACTGGTCTTTTTGTGGAGGTAACTTCCCCTATTTTGATTATCTGAATCATATCTGTCAGCCTGTTGGCAATCCAGTGGTGATATATGGGTTTATCTAGCTTTTCTACTATGACTGAGTGGAGAATTGTGTCAAAAAGGTATGCATTGCGTACTGTTTTGTGTTCATCCATTGCTTTGGTGACCTTTTAAAAAAAAAATGTATCAGGCTGAGTAAGCATGACCTGCCCTTGAAGAATCCAAACTGAGATGGGTCCAGTGTTTGGAGGTTCCCTATGTCCTGATTGATTAATTACATGATAAGTCTTTCCATGGCTTTGCATATGAGTCTGGTTAGACTTATGGGTCTGTGGTAGTTCCTCCTTTATGCAGGGAATGACTGTAGCTGTTCTCCATGTGCTTGGTACAAAACATGTATGGAAGCTGAGACTGAACAGTATTAGGGACGTGGCAAAATCATGCTTCATGCCCTATAGGATGCATCCAGGGATATTGGCAGGATGCATCACTGCAGTATTTTTAGCTTTTAATTGCACTTTTAAGACTTGGTCTTGTGTGACAGTTGCAGGTGAGACAGTTTCAGGTATATCTGAAGGGAGAGATAGAAAGGAAAGAGGGGTAAAGTTAAAGCTAAATTTACCGGCCAGAAGATTCACAATATCTTCATTATTCACAGTCAGTTCCATGCATTGGTGCATTGTGCTTTTGAGATTAGAAACATGACTAAAACATGCCCTGTGATTGTCTTTGGCTTGGGTAGCAATTTTAGCATCAAACTTGGCTTTGATGGATTTCAATGAGCTCCTGAGTTATCTGTTGATATTAGTGACAAGGGCTCTGGGAATTAATCTCTTTACGTTTAGTCAAATTTTTTTTCCTTTGATTGTAACACTTTTTGATATTATGGTTCCACCATGTGGGTTTGTTTCTGGGGTTTGTCTTGCACTTGTTCCCACAGGGTACGGCTGCACCTATGCAGCTGTTTACATGCTGGTATAGTGTGGGGGTCTACATTTGTGGGTATTCAGTGGAGTTAACTGGGTTTGGTAGGGATTTGAAACTTGCCAATGTATCACTTAGAAGTAGGTATTTTGTCTTAAAGACATTTCTAAAGGTACCTTGGGTGGAACGGATCTCTGGTTTTAGTTTTATTTTGAAGGAGACTGCTTCATGGTCAGACCTAACAAGTGATGAAGATATACAAGGGATGGTGCAAGATGGTCCCATATTAGTAAGGACAAGATCCAAGATGCTATTCCCCCTAGTGTGTACTGAGACTATTTGTTCCAGGGCATTTATATTGACAAAGTCCAAGAATCGCTGTGCTTGTGCACTAGTCGTGGAGTGGGTTTCCCAGTCTATAATTGCATAGTTTAGATCACCAAGGAAAATAGTATTGGGTTTAATACTGGGTGATTTTAGTTCCTGTAGAGTAGCATATAGCTAGTTAATATACTCTACCGGACCTTTCTGATGTTTATGGTGTTCTGCTTTGAAATTTAGGATACATATTTATCTTCATGATGTTCCTGTTTATTGAAAATACAGCTCAATGCCACTCAGTCTGACTAATTGTGGCACAAAAACACTGGCTAGGGATACAAACATTGATTCTTAGCTCGGAAGTACATAAAGCAATTGCAAGTATCTGTAAGTGACTTCTCCTGTGTCTTGGTGTAGCCTTAACTCATCAAACTAACTCTTCATTTCACTTAAAGACATTTATGAATAGCACCTTATTTAGGAAGGTGGACATTTACCTTATGAAATTAGATTCCTGTCACCTTTCAACAAATTTATTTTCTAACTCCTCCGCCCTCGTTCCTTATTGTTTTTCCAAAAAAGAGAAAGGCATAAATAGCAATTAACAAATGTTTGTCTCCTCGACACCATGCACACTGCAGGATGACGTGATACTATTTTTTTACTTCAAAATCTGCTTAGCTTTCATAGTCGCATCACAGCCAATGACCACATGCATATCATCCCACCACTTGTTATACCTGTAGCCTCACAGACTTGCTGGTGGAATTATAGCAGATAACAGTCCATGTTTAAAAACTAGCAGTACTTGTCTGTTCTCTAAAAATAAAAATAACAAATGTGAGTGTGCATTGTGAATCTTCAAGTAAGTATGGGGGTGTGAAGACGGTTATGCAGAGCAAGTTCTTAAGTTTTTAGCTTTTTTAAGACTCTGAAGAAAAACACCAAATACGACCACATGAATAAAAAAAGTCCACCCGAACTCGCTGCCAAGCACTCCGAATACAATAAAAGCACGTTACGTACAAACTTAAAATTTTATTAAGCGTTCTTTTTTAAAAATCCACTTTTTGTCGAGCTACTATTGCTCAACTTCCTCAGATAAACGATAAAACTCCAAGTTAAACAACGAATACATCAGTGGGCTAACATTTAAATCTCGTACCCTTCTCTCACGTGACTAAGTCATTAAACACATAGGTTCAAAGCAAGCCAATAATAAATAAGTGAATAAGTGAATAAATGAATAAATTAATACATAACTCAACAAAGAGCTGACCTAAATGTAAAAATGTATAACAATATAAATGTATTTATTCCATAAACAACGTTAGGACAAGTCGTGTATCACTAACATCTACATGTTCATGTTCCCTAATCGCACATATAAGCCTTACACTAAAAACTTTTAGGTTGTGTAAATACATCTGTCCACTGTAACTAATTACTGGCAGGACTTGAGAGTATTAACTTCTAATCGATGTATTAAAGATGTTACCTCACATTACTATACAGGAACCATCATTTAAAATCAGCAACAAGACTAATACCCTACTAGCTGAAATTGATAAAATGATAGAATTAAAAATAAAACCATTTTGTGTATATGTATATATATATTTGGGTCGTACAAACGCTGACTCAAAGCGTCATGCCACGACCACTGTGTTCGAGCCTACTAGTTAACACCAGGGATGTAGGAAACATTTTACCTAGTAATTCAGGTACAACATCTTTAAATAGTAGGCCGACTGTGAACGTGGATTACAGTGGTAATGCAGGGCTTCAGCTTAGATCCACCGCTTCGGATGACAATGAAGGAGTTTCGGCTGTGCCTTTTAACTTGAATTCTTGGGTCAATAGACCGCTCACCTTTGCACAAGTAGTTGCGCGGAACAACGAAAATACGACTGGTGAGGTAAGACAGGATTTGATAACTAAAATGAACTTATTCAATGAACAACTAGTGAAATTAAGGAAAATACAGCTAGAAATAGCGTATTTTCAAGAATGTATACGTTTGAAGATTATTCCTAAAGGAGTGTGGCAATATCCAACTGGTTTAACCGAAGACTCTAAGTTTTATAAAGATTTAATTAACTTATTTGGCAAACATGGATTAGAGTTACTAACGACTTTCTGCCATCATTACCAACAAGCAGCAGATTTATTAGTAACAGAAACTAACCAGTTGGATTTAGAGATTAAAGGAAACTTAAATTTCATGAGATATCAATATGAATATGAGAGAATTTTTAGCAGAGCTAAAAATTAACACTACGAAAATTAAGAAAATTAAAAGAGACTATGAACTAGGGGTAGCGTACCCTAATCCCCCATCATCACAGGGGAACTTTTTATCAACTGAGGGTGTACGTAGAGAGCTACACCAGGACCGAGGGACAACACCCCCAGGGAACACTAACCAACAGCAATCTACCGATTTTGTGGATAATGGTTCAACAGTAAGACGGAGTGAAAGGACAGCTGCTAGTAACAACAACAACAATAGGGGAAATTATAACAATTCTACTAACACAGTGAACAATGTAAATTTTCAGAGGAGAGCCTAGGGCTTTGTCCCAACGGGGGGGAAAGGAAAATGGGGAGGGACAGAATGAGGAACAATAGATAATGGGTAGTGTGTTGGGTGTTTGCCCCACTACTGAACGAAAATGTCAAGTGCTGCACAATAGTAACATGGACTTTAACATTTTTAACAATTCAGAACTTACTATTACAGAAGAGATGATTGAACTATTAGCAAAAGGCCATTCCTTTGTTCCTTCAATGAACATGGACATAGCAAATACATTAATTGATTTGAAACTGTTTAGTAGGAAGTTGAATCTTATAGCTCTAATGGGTGACCACCCTAATGTTTCAAATGATTTTTATGTAGCTAGTGTCTATAATCCTCCGCTCCACCCTTTGATAACATTGTTTGAGCAAATTAGTGAACTAGATTTGTGTAACATGTCAACTACATCTGTAGCTAGAAACAAAGGTAGTAGGTGTAGGCACAACATTAGCGTAGAAGATAGAGAGTCCTTAAGATTTCTATGCCAGGCACCATTTCGATTTATGAAGCCGGACAAATGAGGCGGCATTGCTATTATGGACGTCTTGGATTACAATAAAAGAATGTTAGATAGTTTTGAAACTGAATCTTATAGTGAAGTTTCAAGAACTTAATTAAATGGTGCCTATAGAAGAATTAGGTCCTTTACTGAGGACTTATATATAGAGGCAAAAGTTGATAAAACGGTTTACAACTATTTGGTTCAACCAGCACCTAGAATCCCAATTTTATTTGGGATCCCGAAGTTGCATAAAAGTGTGGATAATCCTCCAATGCGCCCCCTTGTGGATGCAAGGCATAGTATTACATACTCATGCGCCAAAGTTGTTGACACTACCTTGAAGAAATATGTTTCTTTAGAACCGTAGATATCTAAAGACTCTTGGTCATTTCTTGAAAGGTTAAATAAGTGTGTATTTGATGAGGATTTGTTGTTTCTCACCATAGACGTTAAAGATCTTTACCCTTCTATTCCACACAGTTTGGGGATAGAATGCGTTTCTTTTATGTTGAGACAACATGGTGCCCCAGATGCAGAGATTAAATTAATGGAAGAACTACCTGACATTGTTCTGTCATATAATAATGTCACTTTCAATAAGAAATATTACCATCAACAGATTGGTGTAGCTATGGGCTCCCCTTGTGGGGCCAGCTTTGCCAATCTGGTTATGGCAAATTGGGAAACGACATATGTATTATCACATCCTATTTTCCAGGAACAGCTTAGTCTTTACACGCGGTTCTTGGATGATATTTTTGTATTGTTTAAGGGTAAGGAAGAAGAACTAAGGTACATGGTTGAGTACTGTAATAATAGTACCAATTTTTTGAAATTTACTTATACATTCAGTAAAAACAAAATTTCATACCTAGATGTTGAACTAAGTAAGGACTATGAGACCAGATCGTTTGTGAATAAAATTTACCATAAGGTAACTTATTCTAACTCTTTTTTTGCAGTATTCCAGTTGTCACCCTTCACACCAGAAGAGGTCTGTAGTGAAGGGTCAACTGGTAAGAGCTGCAAGAATGGTGTCAAGGGACAGAGACTTCGAAGATGAATGTGATACATTATTCACATTTTTCATTCAAAGGGGTTATCCAGACCCTTTAATCCAGACCTAATTAGTGAAGTAAGACACAAAAGGGAGTGGGGTCTTATGTACCAATTATGAACAACTTCTTGGACCCACAAGTAATGGTGAGAAAGAAGGAAAACATCTCTAACCCCCTTTATTTTATTTGTACATACACACTGGATGCCAGTAAAGTTGTAAACATTATTAATAAGTATTGGTCCATACTGACAGGTGACAACCAGTTGAGAAATTTGATTCCAACAAGACCTAAGGTAGTCTATAGAAGAGGCAGTAACCTGAAAGTGATCCTCGAGAGTGAACATGCGAAGGTACACCCTCGAGCAGGGATGTACAAATGTAATATGTGTAGGTGGTGTAAGTACATTGACGAAGGGGTGACATTTACTATTAGGAATATGGCATTTAAAACTAAGGACAAATACAATTGTCAGAGTAAACAAGCTGTTTACTTAGCTAGGTGTAACCTATGTCAAGTGTTTTACATAGGTAAAACCGATAGGAAATTATGTGAAAGGATTTATGAACATTTATACTGTATTGGTAGATTAAAAGTAGAAAATGCATTAGCTAGACATGTAAAAGAACATGAAGGCCATAGTTTCAAATTTAGAGTAATTCATCAACTACATAGTGATGATAGGGGTGGTCCTGAATCACTGAGACTAGAAAAAAGTGAATTAATATAGCAGTTGCGTTTAAACGCATGCCAATTTCCAGGTATCAATGAAAGTAATTCCATTATGTGTATTCTTCGCCTTAGAAATCTACTTAGGTAATCTTGACATTAGTCAATAGTTGGATACACAAGTAGTTTAAACCTTTAGGTAAAAATTTGGGTCAGCTTTTGTACGACCAAAATATATATATATATATATATATATATATATATATATATATATATATATACATATACACAAAATGGTTTTATTTTTATTATATCATTTTATCGATTTCAGCTAGTAGGGTATTAGTCTTGTTGCTGATTTTAAATGATGGTTCCTGTATAGTAATGTGAGGTAACATCTTTAATACATCGACTAGAAGTTAATACTCTTAAGTCCTGCCAGTAAGTAGTTACAGTGGACAAATGTATTTACACAACCTAAAAGTTTTTAGTGTAAGGCTTATATGTGCGATTAGGGAACATGAACATGTAGATGTTAATGATACACGACTTGTCCTAATGTTGTTTATGGAATAAATACATTTATATTGTTATACATTTTTACATTTAGGTCAGCTCTTTGTTGAGTTATGTATTAATTTATTAATTTATTAATTTATTCACTTATTCACTTATTTATTATTGGTTTGCTTTGAACCTATGTGTTTAATGACTTAGTCATGTGAGAGAAGGGTACGAGATTTAAATGTTAGCCCACTGATGTATTCGTTGTTTAACTTGGAGTTTTATCGTTTATCCGAGGAAGTTGAGCAATAGTAGCTCGACGAAAAGTGGATTTTTAAAATAGAACGCTTAATAAAATTTTAAGTTTGTACATAACGTGCTTTTATTGTATCCGGAGTGCTTGGCAGCGAATTCGGGTGGACTTTTTTTAAGACTCTGCTTTGCTGCACATATTAAAATGTTTCTTAAACAATAAATAAAACTTAGCTTAATACCACACATAGGTTCATAGGTGTTTAGTAGGCTAACAACCATAAGGGCCTTTTTAAGACTAGCCATGCATCCCAAATCTCTGACAAGTTCTGATACCATTGATAAGTGTAAGCATGGGCCTGGGAGATAAGCCATTTACAGGTTACCTCTGTCCATTAGAGACATAGGTGCTAAACCAGGGATGAATTTCCAGTTTCCCATCCAATTGTCCAAGTTGCACTTGAATTGGCTTAGGGAGGAACTTTGCTTCACATGTATGGGGAGCCTGTTCCATAGACGGGGTAGTCTCAGGGATACATAGCTATCTCTCCAGCAGATCCTATTTATATCACAGGAAAGGTTTAAATCTTTAGAATGGGTAATTTTGGTGTTGTCTGTCATGTGGATATGCAGGAGGTCCATCAGTGTGGGGTCTGACAATGCCCTGTATGCCAGGCATAGATCTCCCCTCAAAAGCCTGTAGGAGACAGAATACAGAGATAGGTCCTTGAGGTGGTCTGCATAGGACATATTACTTATGCCCTGTATTCTTTTAGTGAGGAACTTCTGTGGACATTCCAATTGTTGGATATGCCTCGTTAGGTACATACCAAAGGGGACATTGTACTCAATGATAGGTCTGATGAATGCTGAATACAGTGGAACAATGACTTTCTTGGACTTAGATGCCTTACCTAATATCTGAGAACTATATACATAGTAATTATATTTATTGCAGATGTGAATCTGTACAAGACATAGCTCTTACACATTGCATGTTTATTACTGCGTGTTGTCAAGAAATCTTCCCAGGATCACTGGGTTCATTATCTAAGATGGACAGATGTACACAGCAATCCAAGAAAATCTTTGAGTACAGACACTACTCCTCTGGGTTGACAGGAGGCAGATGAGGCAGTTTGGCACCTAGTAAGGATAACCTGACCTGATAGGTCCCTCCCACAGAAGATGCAGCAGGCACGACCTAATGGAATGAAGTACCAGGGCAGATCCAGGACATGTTAGTAGGATTATTACTGTTCTGAACTTAGCCTTAACCATCAATCACTCTAGAGCTACACATACTTAGGAGCATAAATAAGTTCAGCAAGAAATGCATATAAATATATATATATAAACATCGAAGCACACAAATCTCAAATAGCTAATCAATCCCAAAAGATCAAAAGCCAAAACACTGAAAAAGATTGCTCTGCAGTGCAGAAAGTGCCAATACCCTGATCCCCATTGTGCACAATCGTGCACGGACTTAACACCAGCAGAAGCAAAGAAGCAATCAAAGGAGTTTTGATAATTTCTGCCAGTGTTAAAAACATTTGCGATTACAAATGTTCAATTACATGGAGTGTTTCCATACACACACACACACACACACACACACACACACACACACACACACACACACACACATATATATATATATATATATATATATATATATATATATGTGTGTGTGTATATATATATATATATATACATATATATATATATATATATATATATATATATATATATATATATATATAAAATATATATATGTGTGTGTGTGTGTATTTTTGTATGTATATAAATAAACTGAAATGGCAATATGTTGACATGAAAAGCAGTGACTCAAGAAAATCAAAAAAAAAAAAAAAAGTCGACTTTCCACAGTGCATTCTCCAAAACACAATCTCAGAACATGTAAAGTACCAATAGTATTCTTGCAGGATAGCAAGGCTCCTCTGCACACCCCCTGCTAATTATATATACTAATTCTGAGATTGTATAATACTGGGGAAAGGGCAAATTCCCTAATCCTAGTATTATAGTGATCTCACACCAATTTTGACCATTTTCTTATCTACTAAATTAGGTAGGCAGTAAAGTTGTCAACAATATGCACATTTGTCCAACTTGCACTTACACACACACACACATACACACACACATATATATATATATATATATATATATATATATATATATGTATATGTATATATGGATTCGTATCACTTCATTGAAAGACCATTTCACTGAAACCCATTTCACTGAGACCAAATCAACTAAAGTTCATTTCAATGAAAGTTCATTTCACCTAAAACTCATTTCAGTGACAAGTAGTACTTTAAGGCAAGTCAAAGGTATATGTCCTTTTCCCCACTGTAGTGCGATCCTGGTGTTAGTATATATAGTTAGGGGGGTGTGGTAGGCAGATTTGGTTTTCTGTTGTCTGGTTTTGTTTTACATTATGTGGTAAAACCGAGCTACACCCCCCCTAACTATATATACTAACACCAGGATTGCACTACAGTGGGGAAAAGGACATATATTTTTGACTTGCCTTAGAGTATTACTTGTCAGTAAAATGAGTTTAAGGTGAAATTAACTTTAGGTAATTTGGTCTCGGTGACATGAGTATCAGTGAAATGGTCTTTCAATGAGGTAATACGAATCCATATATATATATATATATATATATATATATATATATATATATATATATATATTGGTTAATAGATTATTATTAAGTAGGTACTGCTGTGACTAGGCTACAAATGGTCTTCCAGATCAGATTATCTGGTAGATCATTTGTAGCTTAGCTACATCATTGCCAGCTACATGCTATGCCTTTCCATAAGGGGATGTAGGGGAAGACTGGGGATATGATTACAATTACTCACCCATTGGTCCAGGTTGTGCCTGAAGAGTGTGAGAGAGCTACTTTGTTTAACATGCAAGACCAGTCTGTTCCATAGCAGAAAAATTCTATGAATGTATGATTGAAATATCTGTCTTTCCAACCGATTCTATTTATATCATGGTGGTAATGGTTGAGTTTTTTGCGTAGGTATTCACAATGTTCCCAGTTTTGTAAATATGAAGGAAGTCATAGGGCAAGGTTATTAGAAGTTCTAAATGCTATATTGATATTCCCTCTAAGGAGATTGTGTGAGATTCAGTAGTTGGCTAGTTTTTTAGGGTGTTCTGCAGAGGTAATAGAGCTCAGACCCTTTATCTACATAGTAAAGAAATATAGAGGTCTCTTGAGTTGAATCAAGTGTCTGTACACATACAAGAAAAAGAGCACATTGTATTCTATAAAAGGGCTAATGAAGGATGAATAAAGAGGTTTGTTTTCCTTGGTCCTAGAATATATATTCTTGGTAATTACTAAACTAGTGCAGTGCAAATAAAACTAATAAAAATGAAAAACAACCACTGCCACACTGAAAAGCATGAAAGAATGAGCATAGACTTTAGCGTAAACCTTCTTTAATCACCACTTTCATCAGCAAGACTTCATCAGAATTACAAAAAACATAAAATCTGAGACCTCATATAAATACCTTGTACATCAATTAAACACAATTGCATTATCCGTAGTTAATCAATTAACCAATAAATCAATTAAGTGTAAAATAGAAAAAAACACATTTTTAAAAATAAAATAAAACACATTTAAAATATATACTTGGATATTTATTTGATGGCTTTTTTTGCTTACACCCTACGGTCCTTTAGAAAGCATTTAATATTAATTTCATCATTTAGTCCTAGGAATGTGTCAGCCCTTAAATTTATTTCCATTTGGTTTCCCTTTGTTACAAGTGATTTTTGAAACTTCCCCCTCTCAAACTCAGTTTACCTTTTCCAAAACTGAAAATAAGAATTTTTAAAACCACTACATTCAATACTATGCCTATAAAGAGCATTTCTGCTATCTTTTCTCTTGATGCTATTCATGTGTTGTCTAATTCTGATACATAACAATCTAGTAGTCATGCCAACATAAAATCTTTGGCACTTATTACAAACTGTGATATAAACCACTCCTTGACTTCTGCAAGAAAAATATCCAGTAACTGGAATGGTATATGCAATGTGTGGTAGTTCTATATATGGTCCTTCTAAGATATATCTACACATACTGCACCCATAACATTTATGCAAACAATGTGCTTTGCTGATAGATTTTATGTCAACAGAAAATGAATCCCTACCCTTCTCTAACAAGACTTTTAAATTACAATAATTTCTGTATACAAAACTGGGTTTGGGACCCACACTTTTCAACAACTCGTAGTTCCCTTCTACAATTTTCCAATTTCTTTGAATCACATTATTAATGATATTCCCATCTGTTGTCATAGGAATACCAAAACTCAAATGTCTTTCATTCAAAAATGCTGTGTTGTTAACACTCGGACTAGTTCAACATCTTTTTTCAAGATGGGTGGATACCAGACTTCTCTTCTGTCCCATACATACTGAATTTGTTCATTTAATAATTTTTCATCATAACCTCTATCTATAAAGAGTTTTTTGATGTACTTAAAATCATCGGCCAGAGAGTGATCCTCACTGGTCATTCTACTGGCTCTGATGAATTGTCCCTTAGGAATGTTATTTTTTATATATTTGGGATGTTGGCTGGAATAATGTAAATAACTATACATGAAAGTTTTTTTTCTGTGGATGTTACTAACAAATTTGTTAAGGATACCATCCCATTTTAACTGAACATCTAAGTAGTTGATAGATGTACCAATGTCACCAGCTGTGAATTTCAAAAAGGACGAACAAGAATTTAATAGTCCAATAAATGATTCAACTTCTTTAGATCCTCCCTCTATGATGAAAACAAAGTCATTAATAAACCTTTTGTAATATAATACTCAAAAAGTCTTGTTAAAAGTCTCTAAGACCTCATGCTCCCACCATCCCATAACTATATTAATAAGTGAGGGAGCTACAGAGGAACCCATGGCTATACCTTGGACCTGTTTATAATACTTATTATTAAATAAAAAGTAATGATTATTCAAAATGATTTCTAACAAATTACAATGGAAATTAATAAAAGATTCATCATAGTTGGTATATTGGCTTAAATAAGCTCTAACATATTCAATACCCACGTCATGAGGTATGCAGGTATATAGTGAAACAATGTCCACGGTAAACATAATATGCTTACCAAGGCCAAACACCACTTTCTCACTGAAATCTCTCACACTTTCCAAAAAATTCCAAGAATCCTTCACAAAGGACTCCATTTTATGAACTAATGGTTGTAAAAAAGTGTCTACCATGATAGATATTCCTTCAGTGACATAGTTTGGGGCCGATATTATGGGTCTGAAGGGGGGGTCCACTTGACTCATATGAGTCTTAGGAATTCTAAATAGAACACCTATTCTAGGATTTTCTATACTACAGAAATTATATGTAGCTTCATTCAAGTCACCAGACATCAAGCTGTCATATAAAAAGCATGAGATGTATTTATAACATTTGAAAATGTCTGTGCTGTTTATCCTTCTATATTCACATTCATTAGACAACATTTTTTTCTATTTTCATGACATACTGGCTTTGATCCATAATAACAAGCATACCTTCCTTGTCACTTTTCATTATATGGATAGATTTATTATCACATAGTTCTTTCATTGCCAATCTTAAATCCTTACTCAAGTTATTAATATATCTGCATGTTTTGTTAGTGTTATCACATAATTCCCTTAAATCATTTTCACATGCTGACTCAAATACCTTTAAGGTATGATTAGTAAAGGGTTACAATTAGATGGTTTAACCAAAAGACTTTCAGTGCATTTCACATCTATTAATAAATAATATAAATTAAATTTTGTACTTTGGTATCCGCCCATCTTGAAAAAAGATGTTGAACTAGTCCCGAGTGTTAATAACACAGCATTTTTGAATGAAAGACATTTGAGTTTTGGTATGCCTATGACAACAGAACTTGGACCTAAGTTCCAAAGGCAGTGGTGTTTCCATATTCATAAAGGATGCCCAACATAACGTATCGGAGATACTTCAGGTGCACCTAGCATTGGGTAAGACAACGATTCAGGTCGTAGTCTGCTATAGATCCCCAACCATGTCCAAAGACTCACACTCTACTTTCCTAAGCACCCTGGAGAATATTAGGGTCCAACCTAACACTCTCATACTGGGCGACTTCCATTAACTGGGAAAACTACTCGTGTACCAATACACTTGCCCAACGTTTCCTGGAATTCATTAATTCCAATGTCCTGGACCAGCTCATTCTTACCCCCATTAGAGGTAGCAACATCATTGACCTGGTCATTACTAACATGGGCGACCGTTGCTCCACACTAATAGTCAACTCCTCCCTAGTTAGATCTGACCACAAACTAATCACCTTGGAAATCCACATCCCTCCCACCCCCCACCCCACAAAGGTAACCACTGTGAATAACATTTCCAAAGCTATCTTTGGGCTCCTAAAAACAAAGGTGGCTAACTTCACGGCACCCAAGCAAATGGAGATCAGTTGCATGACCACTGAATCAAAAACCAATGCACTGTATGAACATGTACACAAATGCATGGATCTTACCATACCCAATAGAACCAAAACACTCTCCTCCAAAAAAAGAAACTAATCTGGTGGTCCCCTGCCATAAACAAACTCTACAACAGAAGGAGGAAATTGTTGCGGAATAAGGTGAAGTCCCAAGACTGGCAAAACTCCCTTATCAGCCTCAACAAAAAGTTGAGATCCCTCATCAAATCCTCTTAAGCTAGCTATGAAAACAGTATTGCAGCAGATAGTAAAGACAACCACAAGACCTTCTATAGTTATGTAAAGAATCTCCAATACCCAGATTTGCTCTGAACTACTGCATAATGGTACCTCCTATACAGAGCCAACAGATATTGCCAATATACTAGCCTACAGATTCAGTGCCAACTTTACCCCCCCCCCTCCCACCAAGGGACCAGTCACAGTACCAGTAGATTGCCAGGCACCCAGTATTACTGCTACACAGGTTAAAACAGCACTGTCCAAGGCCAAGAATACAGCTTCTATGGGACCTGACAATATCCCTGGCTGTGTTCTACATGAACTACAGAGTGATCTGGCACCTCACCTGTGTGCCCTGTTCAATCACAGCCTCACCTCAGGCTTTGTCCCTACCAAATTATGTCTTAATTTTGCCTGACTGAATTATTTTATATATTTTCTGGCATTGTTTTCTGTTTCTCATCTGTCCTGAAACTGTTTTTCTCCCTCCCCCACCCTATTCTTGTGGTGGTGTTATAGTTGGTGGCTTTGTAGTTGCCCGCCCCTACTGTAAATTTGATCTGGGACACCCCTCCCAGTCTGGTGTTCACTATACTTAATACAGAGAGAACATTTGAGAAGGCCAACCCACTTAGGTTCTTAACCTTGAATTTTTCTTCTGCTCCTTCTTCCTCTCTTCTTGCACTTTTACTAAAAAAAAAAAAAATTGCACTTTATTTTGCTTTTGCCTCTTCTTAATAGTACTCAATTGTATTTATTCTGCTCCATTTATTACTGCTTAGTAGTAGCCTGATTAAATTGTAACTATTACTCTAAGCCTTTTGGTTTAAGCACTTGGGTAGCAGACCAGTTGTTTTACTTTAATAAGGTTTGTGGTCTGCACTGTTGTGGCAGGACAGGTAGCTTACATCCTTTTAAGTTGGGAATTGCTGACTGAAGGCTCAGTGTCTGTTATTCTAAAAGTGTTTTAGTTCTGGTTAAAGCACTTGGGCTTCAGGCTAGTTATTTTTCATTAAGAAGGTTTGTGGTCTGCACTGTTGTGGGAGGAGAGACTAGATTCTGCCCTTTTGAGCTGGGAATTTCTGGTTAAAGGCACATTGTGCCTGCTTATTTGAACTGTTTCTTTCTGAAATTGGTGTGCCTTGGTTGCTGTAGCATAGACTAGATTCAGGCATCCTGAATCTAATTTTGTTTGTATAACTTGAGCACTAATCCAGGCCATCTGTTTTGGAGAAGGTTCCCCTGCACCCTAGTGCAGGAGTGTGCAGTTAGAACTTGTCTGATTGAAGACTATGGAAAAGGGTTCAGTTTTGAGCTTTTTTACTGGTTAATTGGGTAATTTGTTTAAATCGGTTTCCTCGTTTTCTATTGTTATATAAAAAATTGCACTTTATTCATCTGCTTTTACTGTATTTGTGTTTCTTCCCACTTTATTACTTTATTTTGCTTTTGCTGCTTGTTCTTAAAAGTACTTTATTGCATTTATTCTGTTGCATTTATTAGCCTGATTAAATTGTAACTGTTATTCTAAGCCTTTGATTGAAGCACTTGGGCTTCAGACCAGGTGTTTTACATTAAGAAGGTTTGTGGTCTGCATTGTTGTGGCAGGACAGGTAGCTTACATCCTTCTAAGTTGGGAGTTGCTGATTGAAGGCTTAGTGTCTGTTATTCTAAAAGTGTATTAGTTCTGGTTTAAGCGCTTGGGCCTTGGGCCAGCTATTTTACATTAAGAAGGTGTGGTCTACACTCTTGTGGGAGGAGAGGGTAGTTTCTGCCCTTTTGAGCTGGGAGTTTCTGGTTAAAGGCTTATTATGCCTGTTTATTTGAACTGTTTCTTTCTGAAATTGGTACACCTTGTTTGTTGTAGCATAGACTAAATTCAGACCTGCTGAATCTAGCTTTGTTAGTATAATATGAGCACTAATCCAGACCATCTTTTTTTGGAGAAGGTTCCCCTGCACCCTAGTGGCAGGAGTGTGCAGTTAGAACTTGTCTGATCGAAGACTGCTGGAACGGGGCTCAGTTTTTAGCTTTTTATTGGTTAATTTGTTTAAATCAGTTTGCTCATTTGCTACTGTTATAAAAAAATATATATATACACTTTATGCATCGCCACTTAGTTAGGGTTAAACTATTCCCGGTGCCATAAAGTCTGCTCTTCAAAGTTTCCCTTAGAATGAGCCAGTTTTTTAGTTTTAGCACTAAAATCTGTTTCTTTGAGCTCAGCACTTGTTCAGAACTCATTGTAAGCACTAAATAAGCTACAAATTACTACAGCACTCAACTTTCCTCACTTGTTTAGAGGAAAACAGTTTTTAGTACTTAATAAATAAGCACCAATCTAGGCATTTCTAAGGGTCAGCTCCCAGTGTTTTCTCCTGTCTACCTGAACTCTCCAGCACTCAACTTTCCAGACTTGTCTAGAGGAAAACAGTTTTTAGTACTTAATAAATAAGCACCAATCTAGGCATTTCTAAGGGTCAGCTCCCGGTGTTTTCTCCTGTCTACCAGATGAATCTGGGCATCTTGGGGCAATGCAGCAATTGTCTCATGTACACAGACAACCCTCTCCTCCTACCACCCAACACTACAACCTGTGAGAGATGCACTTATATAGAAAAACTGGAAGCAAAGCTCTCTTCATCCAAGACTGTTTTAGACAGTCAAGATGAGAAGGTAAACACATGCACCACACCACACTCATCACATAGTCCCTCAAAACCTACAACACCAAAACACACACATAGAAACATGAAACACACACTTACATTCACGGATGCTCTCAATAAAAATCTGCTTAAGCAACAGAGACTTCCAAAGCAGAAATGCAAGCAACCTCCACCCCCCCCCCCATACAACCCAAATGACACACAGCCAACAAACTCAGTGTGCCACTCAACCAGAGCCCATAAGGCATAACAACATACCCAGCACTCTAGTCATAGGTGACTCTATAGTCAGGCACACTGATGTTCCACTCACCAGACTAAACAATGAGAAAGTTACTGTCAGCTGACTGTAGGGTGCCAGATTCGCCACATAATGCACGCACTCAGGTCACTCCACGACAAGTACAAATATGACTGTATCATTGTCCATGTTGGTGTGAATGACATGAGATGTACCTCCCTGGACTACAAGAAAAGAGACATGGAGGAGCTCTCTGATCTTGTAGCTCAGGCAGGTATAACCCTAGCCCTAAGTAGCATCCTGCCATCCCCCAGAATGATACCACTGTACAAGGACAAAATGATTGAATTCAACAATTGGCTAAGCTTTTGGTGTCATTCTAAGGGGATCCAGTATCTGTCTGCCTGGGATGACATGAATGACAGACCACGATGCTTTGCCGGAGATGGCCTGCACCTGTCGCCCTTGAGATTCTGGATACTGGCTAAGGCTCTTGCCACCCCTATAGTGCCTTTTTTAGGCAAGGTTCAAATGACAAATTCACCACCTTAACAAGTACAAGCAAGCAAAATATGAGGGTAATGCTACTCAATGCTGGATGTCTAAACCTCAAAATGCATTCACTCGAGGCACTCCTTAAAATGGAGAATCGACATCTGTGCAGTGACAAAGGCCTGGTTCAAGGCTCCAAAGAGCACCCCCTGCATTACCAGGCTATAATTCATACCACACCTTTCAGCCACCTAACTTGGACAAAAACACTAAAGACTTAGGCGGAGGTGTGTCCATATTCATTAAGAATATCCACACCTTCAGGCTAGTTGCTCAGCATAATGCATCCGAGATTATCCAAGTGCAACTAACTCTGGGCAAGACTACAATCCAAACTGTAACTTGTTACAGATCCCCCACCATGCCCCAGGATTCCCACTCCTCATTTTTTGATACACTGGAAAACATTAGGGTACAACCTAACACCCTAATAATGGACGATTTCAACTACCCCACCATTAACTGGGAAAACTATCATGTACCAACTTTTTTGCTCAATGTTTTCTGGAATTCATAAATTCCAAAGCCTTGGATCAACTTATCCACACCCCCACCAGGGGCAGCAATATCCTAGACCTGGTCATTACCAACATGGGCGACTGGTGTTCCACACCAGAGGTCAAGTTCCTCGTAGGTCAGATCCGACCACAAGCTAATCACCCTAGACATCCACATCCTGCACCCACCCCCCATTAGGGAAACCACTGTAAAAAATTTCTCCAAAGCCAACTTCACGCTTCTTAAGACAGAAGTGGCAAACATCACAACACCCATACAGACGGACAATAGAGGTACGACTGCTAGATCCTACACAAATGCACTTTATAAGCACTTACATGAGTGCATGGATTGTGCTATCCCTAACAGAACCAAGATGCTATCCTCCAAAAAAAGGAAGCCAATCTGGTGGTCCCCTGCCATAAACAAACTCTACAACAGAAGAAAAAAACTGTTGCAAAAAAAGTAAAATCCCATGATTGGAGGAACTCCCTGGTCAGCCTCAGTAAGAAGCTGAGATCCCTCATAAAATCCTCCAAAGCTAGTTATGAAAACAAAATTGCCACTGATTCTAAAGGCACCTACAAAGCATTCTATAGCTATGTCAAAAATCTCAGTGGCAACACTCAGATCTGCTTGAGTTACAGCACAATGGCACTAAATATACAGAACCAACTGATATTGCCAACATCCTGGCAGATAGGTTCAGTGCTAACTTTAGCCTCCCTCTCACCCCTAAAGGACCCATCTCTATACTGGAAGAATGCAAAGCTCCTGTAATCATGGCTGCAGAGGTAAAAACCGCACTCTCCAAAGCCAAGAACACAGCATCCATGAGACCTGACAACATCCCAGGCTGCGTTCTACACGAACTGCAGAATGAATTGGCACCCCACCTAAGCACCATGTCAGTCATAGCCTCACCTCAGGCTTTGTGCCCACTGAATGGCGCACAGCAATGGTTATCCCACTCCACAAAGGAAGAGCCACCATGGACCCCGGGAACTACTGCCTCATTAGCCTAATGAGCCTGGTCTGCAAGGCCATGGAACGTATCATCGTGGATCTTATACACACAGACATTAGTAATCTCTAAACTCTGGACCCCATCCAGTTCGGGTTTGTAAAAGGCAGATCATGTCTCCTAAACCTGATAGACTTCTTTGAAGCAGTCACCAAAGCCGTAGATGAGGGTAAGGTGGTTCACACAGCCTATCTAGATCTCGCCAAGGCTTTTGACACCATCCCCCACTCTGGAATTATAGATAAACTCACTAAACTAGGTATAAATCCTTATGTCACAAGATGGGTTGCCAACTGGCTCAGTGACAGAACCCACACTGTGAAAGTAGCAGACTCCAAAACCAACTTCAGACCAGTGACAAGTGGAGTACCACAGGGTTCAGTCCTGGGTCCTTTCCTGTTTGGAATCTACTTTTCTGAAGTACAGGCTAACACAGAAGGTCTTTGGCTAATAAAGTTCGCAGATGACTGCAAACTAGGAGCCACAATCGAATCTCCTAACGATATGGACGTCCTACAAAAGGGCCTCATGGAGACAGATGCCTAGTGTCAAAGCCATTGCCTCAAGCTCAATGCCAAAAAGTGCATTGTCATCCCTTTTGGTAAGAACTCTCTACCCATTAGCTACCACATAAGTGGTAGTCTACTTAACACCGAAAGTGTGATAAGAGACCTTGGGACACAGGTGGACAGTAGTCTCTCCTTTGATAATCACATTGCCACAGTAGTCAGGAAATCCTTCTACATGGCACACCTCATCACAAAAGGTTTCTCATCCAGGAAAAAGGAGGTCATTGTTCCCCTCTACTCGTCAATTATTAGACCCATTATAGAGTACAATACCCTTTTGATATGTAGCTCACAAGACATCTAAAACAACTGGAAAGGCCGCAGAAATACCTCACAAAGAGGATTACCAGCCTCAAACAGATGCCCTAGGCAGACCGTCTCAAAAAACTCCAGCTTTACTCCGTTGCATATCGCCTACTCAGAGGCGATCTCTGTGTAACATACAAAGTTATGTCAAACCCAGAGTTGTTGGACATGCTCCACTTAAAGAAATTCCAATCCCTCCGAGCTACACCCTCTAGGGACTTAAAAGTTGTCACTACAATAAACAGAACATGTTGGAGGGATAGATTCCTATCCCAGAGACTTCTCATACTCTGAACAAACTACCTATCTATATCAAACAAAGCTCCTCATTAGCACTGTTCAAGAAAAATCTTGATGATTGGATGGGAAGTAGGAAATTCACCCCGGGGATCACCTCTGTGGTTCTGCTCGACAGGAGCGCAGGAAAATAATTTTCTTGGGTGGCAAAAGCCAGGGTACCTTTTTGGCTAGGCTTATATAGGCCCTACTACCTACCTATGAACCTATGAATGGTGCACTGCTACAGTAATCCCTCTCCACAAAGAAGGAGCGACTACAGATCCTGGGAATTATTGCCCCATTAGCCTGATGAGTCTGATATGCAAAGCTGTGGAACGCATCATCATGGACCTAATAAGCAAGGATATAGGGAATCTCCAAACTCTGGATCCCACACAGTTTGGTTTTCTGAAGGGTAGATCATGCCTGCTCAACTTGGTCAACTTCTTTGAGTCAGTCACCAGAGCTGTGGATGAAGGCAAGGTGATTCATACAGCCTACCTTGATCTGGCCAAGGCCTTTGATACCATTCCCCATTCAGGAATCATAGAAAAACTCACTAAGCTAGGCATCAACCCGTATATCACTAGCTGGGTTGCAAACTGGCTCACAGGTAGAACCCACAGTGTGAAAGTAGCTGATTCCAAGTCAGACTGCCCACCAGTTACAAGTGGAGTCCCACAGGGTTCAGTCCTGGGTCCTCTCCTGTTTGGTATCTAGTTTTCTGAAGTCCAGGCCAACATGAAGGTACTCTGGCTGACAAAGTTCACAGACGATTGCAAGTTGGGAGCTATTATTAACTCCCCGAGTGATGTTGACATCCTACAGAAAGGCCTCACTGAGACCAATGACTGGTGTCAGAACCATTTCTTTAAGCTCAATGCCAAAAGAAGTGTCATCATCCCCTTTGGGAAAACCCCGGTTCCCATGAATTACCACATCGATGGTAGTCCATTGAACACGGAAGGTGTTATAAGAGACCTGGGAACACAGGTTGACAGCAACCTCTCTTTTGACCACCACATTGCCGCTGTGGTCAGAAAGTCATTCTATGTGGCAGATCTCATTACTAAAGGTTTTGCATCCAGGAAGAAACAGGTCATTGTCTTTCTCTACTCTTCCCTCATTAGGCCAATCATTGAGTACAATGCCCTATTTGGCATGTACCTCACTAAGCACCTGCAACAACTGGAGAGGCCACAAACAAAAGTACCTCACAAAGAGGATCCTAGGCCTTAAATATTTGTCCTATATGTCCAGACTAAAAAAACTCCAACTATTGTCTGCCTCATATTGCCTACTTAGAGGCTATCTCTCCTTGACTTACAAAGCCATGTCTGACCCAGCTCTGTTAGAAATGCAACATCTAAAGAAATCCCTCCACACCACACACTTCAGAGACCTCAACCTCATTACCACAATCAACAGAACATGCTGGAGGGACAGGTTCATAACCCAGAGACTACCCATGCTATGGAATAGACTTCCCATACATGTCAAGCAGAGCACTTCACTGGCCCTCTTTAAGAGAAATCTTGATGAGTGGATGGGAAATAGAAAATACACCCCAGGGATCACTCCAGTGGCTTTACTCGACAGAGGCACAGGAAACTAAGGTCGGGTGGCAAGATGCCAGGGTAATTCTATGGGCTAGGCTTGTAAAGGCTCCAGGGCCATTAGCCTAGTACATACCTATGAACCTATGAACATGTATGTTGTGCTATGCAATGAGAAAAGGTTAGATTCTGACCTGCTACAGGCTATTAGAAAAGTAGTATGACTATGAGGGTTTGATTTGGGCATTTTTTATTTTACTTTTGTTTTTTTTCTGTTTGGAATCTGAAGTCTCTACCTTTTGAGGAGACAGAATTCTGTGGGATTTGATTTGGGTTTGCAGGCCATCAGAAATACACAAAAGCATATCTATCTACCTCTTTGTGCAAGAAATCTGAAAAAGGCCAAAAATAAATGGGGGAGGCCTAAATTCTGGGACAGAGTTTAAATATTGCTCTTATAAACTTAGAAAGGATAACAAGCTTTTCATCATGAACTTTTGAGAGATATGAAGTTTGAAACTCAAATATGTATTATTTAGTGACTTAAATTATTGGTGATTTGTCAGAAAACCACACATGTTATGAGGATCAGACCAAAAATATGAGGCAAAGCTCTTACATTTTCTAAAATTCTGGACACTGAGAATTATGTATGTAAGTAGAGTTACTGAATGTACTTTTTCCCAGCATGCTCTGTACTTGGGTGGCTCTGCCTACAGACATTCTGGATTCTGGAGGAAATTAAGTGAAATATCTTCCATGACCAGAGTGGTATTTTGTTGTATTTATTTTTGGTTACAGCACTGCAGTGGAGAAGTGTACATTTTCATCTAGAAATTGGTATTAGAAAAGTGGCATAGATTTAAGGGGGTAGTTGTGACTGTGGTTATCATCAGTGCCATCAGTGTGCTGGTGGTGGGCAATGAAGACAGCATTTGATGTATATGTATTTTTTTCTGGAAGCTGAGGTCTATAACCTTTGATGAATGATAATTTTACTAGATATGCTTGGGATTGTCTGACCAACTAATGTACATAAAAGCAAAGATACTGTCTTCACTTTTTTCTCAATCATGATGTATACTTGGGTGTCTTCCGTGATGATTAGTAACAAATTGAGCCATGCCCTGTTTATATAGTTATCAATTTTAAAAGTAAAAAATAATTCCTGTTTTGCAGGACTTTAGCTATACATCAGACTTGTCTACAGTGAATTACTTTTTGTTAAACCGAAATTAGCCCTTGTTTTACATTGTTTACAGCTAGAATGCTTTTCTTAAAAAAAGTGCGTTTTGGGATTTTTGACAGTTTAAATAGTGTTGCAGATGTTATCACTGCTACCTGCAGTTGACACACTAATACACTTGTGCAATAATGTAACATGCATATTTATATAAATATCATATTTCTATAAATATCTTGGGTTTTATAAATGTGGATGAATTGTAGACCTGCATTTCATATGTCTGGTCACCACAGAGGTCAGAAAAGGTTCTTCAGACAAGTGGAGTGCTATAAATGCTTATTTTCCCGAAATATTATGCATCTTTATGTTAATAATTTAATAACTTGCAAAGAAGTGTTAATATGATACCGCATGATAGATTACATAATGCTGTAAGAGTTGTCACTAATATCTGCTGTCTGTCTGCTACCAATATATAGATATTTATTCTGATCTAGTGATGTGATATGCATATCTGCATAAATATATTTTTGTAGATATCTCAGGTTTTGTCCACCTGGATGCATCATTTCACATGCCCAGTCACCACAGAGGTTAGGAATGTTATTTTAAACAAGTGGGATACTGTTTAGCACAGAAAAGCTAGATAATTTCCAAGAATTTTACATATATATGCATATGTTAATATTTATATAAATAGCTTGTACCAGAATATGCTTAAATGGTATTTCATGGTATCACATGAAGGCATGTACAATGATGAAAAATGTGCACTGATAGTTGGTGTCCAACTAACCCTCCTTTGCAGATAATAACATTTATTTGCTTATTACGTGTGTAAATTTGTAAGCTATTAATAAGTATGCAAATGTCTCAAAACTGGAGTGACACCTACAAAACCTCTTTACAGAAAAATGAAGAGCACATCTGCAAGGACAAAAGTCACACTGAGTTGGGGGTCTATGTACTATGGTCTCGTAGACATTAATCTTTGCTTGCATAATTATAACAATTCATTTTATATATTATCAAATTACTTGTTCACCATAAAATTACTTCATTAGGCCTGGCTGACATATTAATCTCACTCTTGTGAAGAAGAGTGTGTGCTGAATAACTTTTGTGATTTTAACTTTTTTTTGTAACTTTTATAGTTTTTGAGTATACACATTTGTTTACAGGTAGGTTGGAAAACTGCACTTTCAAAATGTTAGTTCAGGAGAAGGCCTGTCCATACAGGAACTGTACAGGTATCAGAAGGTTTGAAATTCCACTCTGACTAGGTGTGAAGGAGTTAATAAGGAAAGATGTATTATTAATGAACCCAAACTGATTAGGGTCAAGGGACTGTATTTTCCCAATCTTTGAGTTTATGAGGTCAGTAACATTGTTTTGCAGAAAAGGCTTGTGAATAATGTGGGTACATAGCTGTCTGGATCAGTGCTGAGACACTCTTTGTGAAGGGGGGAATGATCACAGCTTTTTCCGTGCCTTGGGCAAAAAGCTGAATGACAGGCTGAGGTTAAATAGATTGTGGAGCAGGAGAGTGAGAACTACCTCATACTAGAAATGAAACACCCCTATATGTCATAAGGCCCTACTGAGCTAGTGTTTTTCATCTCAGAGAGAGAGAGAGAGAGCCTTGAAGACTTGCTTGGGGGAGATATTTTGGCGGAGGTGGTAGAACCCTCTAGGGTTCAAACATTTGAATGCAAGATGGAGATAACATGGAGACGTTTGCACTGAATTTACCAGTATGTGGCTGTGGCCAAAACGGATGAACAAGCAGTGCAATTCTGCATCACATCTGAGCAGTATTAGGTGTTGTTTCTATTTCCCAACATAGTTGAAAAAAGCCTTATAGTTGTCTTTGATTAACGTGGCAATTTTCAGTTCATACTTAGCCTTGGAAGATTTGATTTTGCTTCTAAGCTTCTTGTTTGGCTTTCTGAGTTAAATTGTGAGGTGCAGTGTTCTATGCATGTTTCAAAGGAAGAGTAATTTATTTGTTTTATATATAGCTTAACAATGATGGGGTTCCATCTATGAGGTTTACTCCTAAACCTGGCTCTGCATTTATTATGAATTGGGTCTGAGATGCCCATGCAGGTAAAAAGATGGGAATAGAAGCTCTCAACAAATGCAGTTGTTTGCTATTGGGTCCACAAGGGAAGAGGAGAGGTTCTCACAAAGCTCCTCAGGTCATTGTGTAGTTCAGTTAAATTGTACCTGGAGAAATTTCTGAAAATGGCATAGTTGTGGGGGCTTTGCATTGAGTTCTAATGGTGAAAGCCATTGCATGATGGTCAGATGTAATCAGAAAAAGAGTAATTGTAGGTGCATTGCACAGGAGGTTATTTTTGTGACACCTAATTCCAAGAAATCAGAGACTGTAACAAGTGAGTTTGTATTGATGAAATCTAAGGAAAATGGTGCATATTTTTTGGATTGATTGGTGATCAGTTGATTTATTGATTGATTGATTTATCCCTTGTTGACTGGATTAGTCCCTCTAGGCCAGTAGACCTCTTTTCAAGGGAGACCCAAGGTGGTATTCATACTGACTGGGAAAAAATTGACCAGGGCAATTGATCGACATGATAGATATGGTTATGATGATCTCATTATGCAATTTATAGAACTATAGATTTTCAGAATTATTATACAATAAAATTTGAGATTATACCTTGATGTGCAGACTAATTATGCAATAAGATATGGGATTATACCTTTATTTTATACAAGATAGAATTGCGATTATGGAAAAAAACATGGGTAGGATAAATATATCTTTATGTATCTGTATACACTGACAAGACTGTGATGTGTATGTTCTGATTTTTTTTAATATATAGTTTCAGATTTTGAATTTAACACTTCAGATCCTATAATAAATAAAGCTTGCCTGCTTTCTTCTCAATAACTGCTGTGACATGTTTCACATCCATCAGATCTTTCACCAACTCAGGCAGATGAGATCTAAGTTTAGCATCTCATGTGAAGGATAACACACTCAAGAGTGCTGCACTACAGAGTCAGTAAAAGAAAACGAGCCCAACACCTGGTGTGAGAACAGAACACACAACATTTTGATTTTCAGCCTCAGAAGTGAGTGCACTACCTTTTGTACAACTGGCGACTGCTTGTATAAACATGGGTAGTTAAAATCCTCTAGAAAAATGGTATTTGTCTTAGGTAACCATTTGAGATATCAGGATTCAGACTGCCGAGTTTCAAAATGTGAAGACTGCATGACCAAAAATCTTGGGCTTATAGACAGATTTAGTAGATAGACAGATTAGATAGATAGATAGATAGATAGATAGATAGATAGATAGATAGATAGACAGATAGACAGACAGACAGATAGGTAGATTGATAGAGATAAAGGTATATATATACTAAGTCTTAGACTGCCATTTCTTGGAATATTGCCTTTTCTCTGAAGTATGGCAATCTCAGAGTTGGTTTGTATAAGTTTGGGAAGTGTGGATGCAAAAAACTAGTTTAAAGGAAAAGAGAGAGGTTTAATATTTGTTCTTCTGCATTTTCAATCTTATCATTGTGTGTGTGTGTGTGTGTGTGTGTTTGTGTGTGTGTGTGTGTATCTCTGTGTTTTGGGACTCAGTATTGTGAGTCCGGATATTACTAGGATGTGAAGGAGTGCAAGGTTGCTGTCTAACCATACAAGTTCTGAAGTGATGGACTCACAGAGGAAAATGGATACACCACCTCTGGTTGCAGAAACACCCTCAGTACAGTCTGATCGAGTGGAGAGCATTGAACCCTGGTAGGGACAGGGTGCTGTCACAGCACTGGAGCCGTGTTTCTGTAATGACACAGATATAAATCTTCTTTAGTATTGGAGGACTTCTAGGGAGGGTAGGTTCCTGTTGAGGCTTCTAGCATTGAGTAGTGCATCCTTTATTCTGCCGCTGTTTAGTTTTGCTAGGTTAGTAGATGAAGCAGGCTCACTTTGCCAAAAAAAGACACAATGAGAATATTCAAAGTCTTGGATAATGGTCAAAAGCCCTGAGTTGAAAGGTACATGCCATCCCTGATGACATAGGCAGAACTGTCAGACATGTCCCTCCAGGATGATACAAATTTGATCTCTGTGGATTATCACTAATTGCTCAAAAGTCTGTCATCTTTTGTTTGTACTGAGGCATCATTGTCAGATAAGGTAGAATTGTGTAAAAGACTGGCTGGATACCTGCTCAGAGCGCTCAGTCATGTCTGCCTTCATATAGTCCAGGGATGCATATTACAAGTTGTTCACACCACATTAACAACAACCAAGGCATAGGTGTATTTGGGGTGATGTCACTTGCTTGCCCTATTCACTTGCTTTATCCTGGCACCCGAGAGACACTGCACCCTATCACCCTATCTTTGGTAAACCTCGTAGTGGACAATTTGTGTTTCTTACTATAGAGTTAACTATGATTAGGACACTCCCTTGTATTTTGGCTGGCCCGTGATGCCTTAAGGTCACAGCCGGGCTGGTATGGTGTCTCCTCTGGGAGTGCTTGTGGTAACAGGTAATAAAGACAGGGTATGAGGTACTAATATATAGCTGTGGAATTTGTGAGTCAGACTTTCACTTTTGGAGCTTAGGAAGAGATTTTTAAGTACCTCAGCATAACATGCCTTTTGGTGAATGACATGCAGATTCAGGATGGTATGGGCACTGATGACCTCATGTGTGACATGCATCTATAAAGATGAGAGCCTTGCCTCAAAATTAAGTAGGCATTTACACCTCTCACGCACGGGCTGTACTGTGCTTAATAGTAGATGTTTGTCAGTGAGCAGTGATCTGTTAGTACACTGCCTCAAGATACCTATTGCTAATAGACTGGCAACACAGACTGAGGAGGTGGTCTGCAGACCAGGATCACAAAATAAGGTGAATAAGTGGTGAGCTAATAAGTATTAAGCTGATTAGAGAATATGTGTGTGTCTATTAGGTTAGCCGACTATCTGGAAGATGGTTTGCAATGCAGATACAGAAAATACTGAACACACATGACATTTACTCCAGTCTCACCTTACAACACTAATGTCTTATTTTGCATTGTTTAATCTAATGTGAAGGTGGTCTGTGACAGACATAAAACTGAACAATAGGTGCTGATTCCAACACTAAGCAGACTTGTGCTTGCAGTGTGGAGGAGACTGCAGTCAGAAGCACTGAGGCGCAGGTGGAGCAACTCTACAGAACCAAGTATAAATTATGGGTACTATGCGGGGAAGTAAAGAGGGACTCTGTAGTTAGAATCACACTGCAGTTTGAATATACATATGTATGTTTATACAAATATATATGGGTGAAGTGTGTTTGATCATATGTTTGTTACATTGAACGTTTAGTTTGCAAGACTGTTTTGTCAAACTCTTGGCTCATTGCAGGATGCTGGCATTTGTTTTGTTGGCTTGCTTCATAGTGGTGAGTGGGATTATACCATTTTCCCACTGTTTTGCAATATTTTATTTATTTATTTATTTATTTATTTATTGCATTCGTTTACCGGGAAAGTCCACTGGGCCTAAAAGAGCCCATTTTCAGTAGAGGCCTGGGGAGAAAAGCTCCAACAAGAACATAGATAAAGAAAAAATATAAACATTAATTGGTGCAGAAGTAGAAACAGTGTTACAGATAGTAAATACAGTAACATATAGTGAATATATACATAAAAGCAGGATTATAGTTTGTTTGAGTAAAGTAATATATACAGAAAATATACATTAAATGAATTCAATCCGAGAGGTATAAACAGAGATAAATTAATCAGTATTATTGTACCAGTATCAACAAGTGAAGATAAAAATAAAAAATAAATATGGAAAAAGTATCATCAGTCACTAGGAGCAAAAGACAGCGGAGTTTAGTAATCATAGAAGGAGAGAGAAGAGGTTAGGTTTTAGAGCAGGAACATAGCCAGGAAGAGTTAAGATGATTTTTCAGCATTTGTTTGAAGTTGGTGGTGCTGCCTCTGTTTCTTATAGAAGGTGGAAGTGAGTTTGTAGTTTGGCAATGGTGAAGGAGTAGAGGAGCTGACCAGCAGGTAAGGTGGGCTTTTCTATTTTTAGATGTAGATAATTTTCAGATCTTAGGGTTAGTCTAGTAGAGAGGCTAAGGAAGTGTTGGTGCCTGTAGAGCATACCAAGCTTTTGGTGTGTTTTTTTGATGTTATTGTTTATGTGTAGGTCACAGTTAAGGTTTTCATCTATAATAATGCCTAGTAATTAAGTGTGTGGGACAACTTCTATAGTGGTATTGTCTTGGGCTTGTATAGTGAAGAGTTTCTTTAGTTAAACGGAGTGGTTTTCCTACGAGTAAAAATTACTAGTTTAGTTATGTTTGGATTTAGGGCAAGATGATTGTTAAGCATCCAACATTCAGTAGATGTGAGGGCATTCTGGGTAATTTGCTGGAGTTCAGAGCTGGAATTTGCAGTGCATATTATTGTAGAGTCATCAGTATACTGGATTACTGAGCATTGTGAGAGAGTGTAGTGAAAGTTGTTAATAAAGATACTAAATAGGAGAGGACCAAATATGGAGCCTTGGGGTACCCCTGTGGAAGTACTGAGGAAGGGAGTGTAAGATTGTTGCCATTTGGTGGATTGTTGACTATTGGAGAGATAGCTGTTGAACCATTGTAGGTAGGGGGAGAAATGTGGTGGGTGGATAGTTTAGAGAGGAGGATAGTGTGGGAAATGGTATCAAAAGCTTTGGGGAGGTCGAGGAAAAGTGAAGCAATTATTTTACCAGAATCCCGTGCCTGGTTAACTGTATAAAGGAAGGACAGGAGGGCGGTAGTAGTGCTGTGTCCTGATATGAAACCATGCTGAGTGGGTGATAAAATCAGATTTTCAAGCAGGTGGTTGAGGAGTTGTGCATGGATGCATTTATCCAGTATTTTAGAGAGGGGTGAGAGAATTGCTATGGGTCGATAGTTTGTGGTGTCTGTGTTGGTGCCAGTTTTGTGTAAGGGGAGGAATAAATGCTTTTTTCCAGATGTCTGGGGCAAGGGATTCTTTAATTGATCTGTTAATGAGTATGCTGATGGGATAAGCTATAGAGTTTGCTGCTAGCTGCAGGAAGTGTGGGGGTAGATTGTCAGGGGCCAGAGTACATGGCTTTAGCTTACATAAATTTTTTTTTATTGTGCTGGTGGGTATGGGGGAGAATTTTAGGTTAGGGTTAAGGGTAGGCTTGATTTCTGAGATGATATATATATATATATATATATATATATATATATATATATATATGTATATATATATATATATATATATATATATATATATAGGTCTATGCCATTCCTTTGAATGCTCATTTCATTGACTAACAAATGGTCAAAAACATTTGATTGAAAACTCATTTCACTGAACTGAAAAGTCTTTTGACTGAAAACTCATTTCACAGAAAAGTGTTAAAGTGTATATAAAGTATGCAGTTGTGTAATTTCTTATCAGAGGAGTTATTAGAAAAGTGAGACTAAAAGAATATGTATGAATTTCGATGATCAGTGTCCTGGTATACCCCCTGATCTGTAGATGTTTGTGTTTGCAATGCAGCACTGATTCACTGTGTGTGGTGTTTTTGTTCTTTTCTCTGAGGTTTTGTGACCATAGAGTTAGCATATAAGTAAGGGAGGGAGCAGGGGAATTTGGCCCTACACAAACATTGTTCATGATATACTTCTTATGGAGAAGTTTTTCTGTGAAATGAATCTTCAGTCAAATGAATTTTCAATGAAATGACTATTCAATGAAATAACATATATATAT
>NC_056735.1:1740473612-1740478612 GCF_019279795.1 Protopterus annectens
GCCATTAATAAATATGTATATTTAAACAATGTTGCTGTTAAATCATTGTACTAAACAATGAGCTGCTGAATGCATATTGATATGCTAGATCTAAGAAAAATTTTCTCATGGACATTTCCTATGTTGGATTTGAGTTACAGTTATAAAATACTGAGGGCATGCAATGACATAGTTATTGGCTGTATTGCACTGCAGGCGCTGGGACTGGTAAATGGGTTAGACATGTAAATAGAAAAAGTCTCTACAGCCATGAGTATGATGTTTCATTGGGATTCCCCAACCTCCTGTTAGACAGCAGAAGGGTTCAGATTAGAGCTGGGGGCAAACGAGTGACTCCTAGCATCTGAGCTTGAGGAGAGGTACTGGTGGCACATGATGGTCTGCTCCACAGGGGGGTAAAATATATTAAAAAGGTGTAATGTGCTACAAACCTTTAATGCAACAGTGGAATATTTTATTTATGTATTTATTTATATATTTATGTTTGCTAACCAGGATAGTGGACTAATTCATTCTGGATCTGGACCCATTTTAGTCACAGCTTGGGGGTTACTGAAGAAATACAAAGATAAAAGGAAACCACAGAGTAGAATATAAAACAGTAATATATACAGTATAAAGCAATAATATATTATGAGATAAACACAGAGCAGTAATAAAGAAACATACATTTTAAGGAATACAATCAAACAATTGAATATAAAGCAGTAATAAGTAGATTATAAGACGATAATATGTGGCATGCAAGATAAATAACAATACTAAATAAGTATAAATATTCTGGAAATTATAGGGATTAATTTTACTTATAAAATGTTCTCATGAGGCATTAATTCAGGTAAGGAATGAAAACTATGAAAGAAAAGAAAGTATGGTCAGGGGAGGAGGAATTGAGGGGTGAGAAGGGGTGGAGGTGTGGAGGATTGTAGATATAGAGGGAAAGAGATGAGGGGCTATCAGGACTGGAAGGTTTGAAGGGTAGGATGGTATAGGACAAAAGAGAGAAGAGAGAAATGCATAGAATAAAGTGTCAGTGGTCCAATACTTGGCGCACTCATTTCCTTGCTTGGAAGATCAGAAGGCTGTGGGTTCTGTTAAGATAGCAGGTACTTATATTGATTTTTACAATAGTGACACTGCAGTACTGTATAAGAGGAGGTGCTGCCCTTTTCGGTGTGCTGTACTTAGGCTAAGATGTCAAACCAAGGTGCCATCTGCCTGAGTTAGTAGTAGTTCAGATGGAAGTAAAAGATCCCACAACAATTAATGAAACACAAGCAGAGGAAGTCCCCTTGTGCTCTGGCCAAACTTTCCCTAGCCAAAATGAAAGCCATCTTGGATGTCCTGTGGAAACAGGTCACTGGCCTAGAAAGATTAACCCATCAACAAATAGTATAATAAAAAATGAATAAAAAAGTGTAGAATTAAAACATTATAAGGTTAATAATATGATAGCTGAAGAAGGGTTAAAGACAGAAGCGTGGTTGAAGAAAATTACTTTATAAGGGATGATTAAATCATGTGCAGATTATATTACATACCCATATACATAATTAACATTGTTGAAAGTTTGGTTGTAGGCTGCATGGTAGTTCATACAAATGGTATCTGTAATATTTCAGATCCCAACCATTTTTCAGCTTAAAAGGTTATTATTGCTGACTCCTAGTTCTTGCTTCTGTAGTTTGATTCTTTGTTCTGGCACTTTTTGCACAGGTCTGCATGCCTTCTCTTTGTCAGAGTTGTTTTTTTGTACTGCACACTTGTTTCTTCCTACATCCCAAAAGTATGCAGATTTGTGAACTGGTGATCCTTCAGATTAGATGTAAGTGAACGTGTGTGTGTGTGTGTGTGTGTGTGTGTGTGTGTGTGTGTGTGTGTGTGTGTGTGTGTGTGTGTGCGTGCGTGCGTGCATGTGTTTGAATCCTGCAATAGACGGGCATCCCATCCAGGTTTAGTACTCCACCTTATTCCCACTAATTTCCAGGATATACTGTAGTTTCCCTGTGTCCCCGAAGAGAATGAACTGCATAGGAAAAATGAAAAGATTTTTTATTTGCTATGTTATGTACTTGCTGTAAAGCCATGATTCAACCAGATCCCTGCCTCCAAATGATGGAATATAAATCTTATCTATATGACCTAATGGTTGGTGCATGATGAAATAATCCACTCTGCTGTCGGGATATGTAAACAGGTTTTACAATTAACTAGTTACATGAATTTATGTACTGAATGCAACACATTTCATTTTAATAAATGTATTTGATAATGGACCCAAATACATTTTAGGGTTTGAAAACAACATTTGGATATGTCATGCCAAGAGAAACAAGGATATGGGGCCAGATTCATGAACAGCTACACTAAGTGCAGCTATTGTATACTCGGCATGCTGCACTAATGGTTCTACACTGCAAAACAAGAGAAATGGCAGAATATTCTAACAACAGCATAAATAGCTGAATTGCATTGTTAAACAATCCAACATGGCAGTGCTATTCAGGAAGCTATAAAGCAGTCATGTACACTCAGTGAAACCATTTGCCGTGAAATCCAAAACTCTTTGGATTGCAGCCATGGTTAAACTTAGAAAAAAAACACGTTAGCAGTTGCTGCTGCCATTTTAACTTGTATGTGCAGGAGGCGTTACTTCAAGGTGCTGCTGCTATTGCCAGATGTCAGGCAAGAAGAAGAGTGTCTTAACCACATTTGGTTTATCATGGACTGCATGACACAGAAATTGTAGACAGAGAAATATGCAACCTCTGTTGCCCTCACTTGAGGCCCAGGGTAATCATGGAGAATCCATCCCAGTGGAAACACAGATTATGTGTAGCATTACATATACTAGATACAGGTACTGTCCTTAGACCCACAGGGCATATATTAGGGGTGTTACAGGCCTCAGCTTCTAAAATATTACATCAGTTTATAAATGCAATGCTACAACATGCAAGGGAGCATGCACACCACTAGAGAGAGCAAGAATCATGCAGGAATTTTACACAATATCACACTTCCCTGAAGTTTTGGGGGCCATAGATTGTACACACATAGAAATAAACCCCCCAGTTGGTGAACATACAAGAAAGTACATCAACAAGAAAGAATACCACACTATAAAACTATCTGGTTATCTGTAATGCCCAAGGGATGATCTACAATGGCTGTGCAGGTAACCCAGGCATTTTTCATGACTGACACATGTGGCACACCTGTGAACTGTAAACAAGGTCTGCTAGGGGTGATTCTCAACAAGGACATGTAGCTGGGGATGTAGGGTATGCATTGGAAATGTGGCCCATTACATTCATGAGAAATCCACACAAACCACCCAGAGCAAGGATATAATGATGCCCATGCTCAAACTAGGAATATCATAGAACATGTATTTGGCTTGCTCAAATCAAGGTTCCAATGTCTAAACACCTCAAGAGGTGCTCTGCAGTATGACCTAGCAACCTGGCAAAATACTCAGTCTGTTCCATGTTGCACAATATCATTCTCAGGAGACAGATACAACAAGGACAACTAGGAGCAGGACCAGAGTTCCAGTACCACAAGCAGGGCCATCAACTCTAGCAGATACAGATGAGGGAGAAACACCAGCTGCAGATGCAGCTGGCAGACATAGGCATGCACAAAATGCCATGGGTCTGGCTAAGAGGCAAAGGATAGCACACACACACACACACACACACACACACACACACACACACACACACACACACACACTGAATACCTAAATGAAAGAATGACAGCACTTACAGATATTGAAGACGATGCCTGCTAAACTGCACAACTTTTACCTAACCATGTAATAGTTGTATTATTTTAGCATCAGACACGTGCAGTCCCCTGATGAGATGTCCTGCATCTGCATTATTAACAAGGTAGTTCTGGAACCCATATAGAAATATTAATCCCAAAGTAGGCACTTAGGAAGGACCAGCAAACCACACAGGGTAAAAATTGTTTTAATGTTCCAAAATGAAGCAGCAATCCCATAAAAATGTAAGCAGATCCACATACACATAAATGCCTTAATGAGTCACCATGTTTTCGTCTGCATAAGAGACTTCTTCAGATGTGAGTTAAATTGGACAAAAGCACCCTTTTTTATATCCACCCAATTAAACACAAACCACCAATAAAAAATCATGTATTAATTAAACAATAAACTCAAGATAAAACTTTCAAGCTCTTGAGAACATAAGTACAAAATTAACAGTGCAAAATGCAAAACATAATAAAATGTACATTATATAAAAATATATAAAAAATATGTACGGAACATATAATAATATGCTTATCAAAGTTTGCTTGCTAAAATTTCTGTATAGGTAAATTACTATACAGAAAGTATATAGAAAAAGCAATACAGTTATATAAATGATTACTGTGCTATGCAAAGTCTCATATGCCACTAAGGTAATACATGTCCCATGTGTACAGTAATAGCTTATGAGTTATGCTTACAATAGACAGCTATGGATTTTGCCCAATAATGTTCATCAAACATTTCATTTGGCCACTGTCTATAAACCAGTGAGCAGGTCAATGTCAGCATCATTTGCACACGTAAGCAATACTTATACATCTACTTTGACTGCATGTGTAATGGTAACAGAAATACAGTGAGGTCAAAAATTACAGACACAATCATTCAAGACTGGTTATGAACTATAATTAAAAGCATTTATTCTGCAATACATTTACATTAAAGGAAGGTTCTGACTAAACAACTATTAGTTATCCACTCTGTGCTTCAGACATATATGCAACCCAAAGTCACAAAGACATGGGCACAGTCATCACAACTTGCACAGAGTGCGAGGGGTGGTAGGATGGCAAGCCAGACACTAAAGAACGTGTGTGTGCAAGTAAAACAAAAATGTATTCCTTAAGCATCCAATTTGCAGGATCAGTAGCAAGATATTTATAGCAGTCAATAGTACTGCTTAGATAGGTAGTATGTATGTGTGTGTGTGTGTGTG